>NC_142009.1:153765211-153920211 GCF_049901735.1 Notechis scutatus | reverse complement strand
TGATGTTTGAAGTTACTTAAACCAGTTATCCTTCCCAGAACACCATATTATTTCTTGCAAAGTATCCTATTTCATTATATTTTACCCACAAGAGATTATGTTTCTAAAAATCAGAGAAAATAAAGGCATTGTATTCAGGAACCGATGTCAAATATTTTCTGTAGCCCACATGTCCTTATCAAATATTATGTTCTGTGGGGCACATGCCTGTATCTGACAAATTATTAAAGGACAGTAGCTTCTTTTATTGAAAATGTTTCATAGTATATGACTGAGTTCTTTCCACTCTGCAAAATATTACCTTCCAAATCTTATAGTAATCCTCTTTTGGGAGGGTACTATACACAAATGTTTGTTTTAGTATATGTGTAACTGGGTTGTTTTTCCAATGGCTCAATTCTCTATGCATAGTTTCAATACAAAATCATTAAGAAATGACCTTGATCAGATAAGAAACAGTCCTTGTTTAGCAACCACAGTTGGGACCGGCAACTCGGTTATTAAATGAAGCAGTCACAAGGTGAAATTGCGACTGTACTTACAATCTGTTTTCCTTTGCTTCACAGGAAAGTCATAATTGGTGGTAAAGTTATTTTTTCATCACCATCATAATAACAGTGGCTAAAAGAGGCAGTTGCTAAACAAGAATCACCTGTAAACAGGATTGCCGTATTTCAATCAATCCAAGCTGATATTCACAAGTTTCTCTTTTTTTCCCCCCTCAGGGCTGCAAAGTATGCCAGGGGATTATGTGTCTCGGGGTGGTCCAATGGGCATGACAATGGGACAAGTTATACACCACCCCAGATGCCCCCCCATCCAGCACAGTGGGACAAGTTATACACCACCCCAGATGCCCCCCCATCCAGCAGAGTTGCGTCACGGCCCCCCCATGCATCCTTACCTTTCGGGACACCCCCACCACACAGCAATGATGATGCATGGTGGACCACCCCACTCTGGAATGCCGATGTCAGCGACTAGCCCCACCATGCTCAATACAGGAGATCCAGCAATGAGTGGACAAGTGATGGACATTCATGCTCAGTAGCTTAAAGGAATATACTTTTATTTTCATGAATGGCAAATTTGAAATATTGTCGTTCTACAATGACTTAATGGAGTTCCATTCTTGGCATCTAATTTGGACCAAGGAACAATCCGATTGTCTTTATAGGGACCCTGAAAAGCAGGAAAAACACACCAACTGAAGAAGCCAACTTCTGGGGACAAGAAAAATAACTATATAAGGCAACAAGAGTTGAATATTGTAAAATGCTATTATTCTGTTATCCATATTACGTTCTTTCTTATAGATTTTTTAAGAAAAAAAATGTGAATTTTTTTCCACACTATGTGTGTTGTTTCCATAACTCTTCACTTCCTGCAGAAGCCTCCTTACATTAAAAAAAAAAAAGCCTTACAGTTATCCTGCAAATGACAAAAAAAGATTTATTTGCAGGAGTTTTAGAGCATTAAAATATCTATGTCAGGCAGAAGAACATTTCTTCTATCCTAGGATTTCAGCCATGCACTCTGTATTTCTGTTTTTTTTTTCTCTCTCTCTCTCTCTTTATTTCTCTCTCCCCCCTTCTCTTCCCCACCCTCCCTGCCTGGGGCGTGAATTTGCATGTCTATTTCATTTACTCACCATATTTGAATTGGCCTGAACAGATGTAAATCGGGAAGGATGGGAAAAAGTGCAGTCCTCAACAATGATTAATCAGCTGTTGCAGGCAATGTCTTAAGGAGACTGGTAGGAGGAGGCATGGAAACCAAGAGAAAAGTGTGTTTGACCTTAATTGTCACTTCAGAGCATCATTATCCCCATGAAGCAGCAGCAGCAGCAGCAGCAGCAACCACCTACATCACTTCCTGTTTTATGCCTCTCAAACCATGAACTGAAGAGTTATTTTTACTAAGTTGACTTTATTTTTTTCAGCAAAGCATCAGTCGTGCATTTTTCCATAGTCCCATCATGGAGCATATATGTATACATTGTAAATAAATTTTGTGCAAAAAGGACTGGAAAAATGAACTGTATTATTGCTTTTTTCCCCTCTTTTCTTTCTTTCTTGTTTCTTTCCTTTCCTTTCCTTCTTTCTTTTTGTAAAAGTAGCAGTTTGGTATGAGTTGGCATGCATACAGATTTACTAAGTGGGATAAGCTAATTATACTTTTGTTGTGGTTAAACAAATGCTTGTTGATAGCCTTTTTTCTATCAAGAAACCAAGGAGCTAATTATTATTAATAATCATTGCACATTAAGTCTTAGAGTTTCTGACTGAAACTGTTTGGATTGTACAATAACTCAAAGCCCAGCTGTAGTAGTTCAAGTGCAGTAATGAAACTGAATCTAAAATAAAAGCAAATTATTTTTGTCACGCTGGCTCAACTGCTTGAAAATTTTATTTTTCTGCCCAAGCCCTCTAAAATTGTAGCAATTTGCTATCAACTATTCCAGTCTCACTCTTTCAAAATAATTTTAGCACTAGGCAGCTTTAGTAATATTTTTAAAAGTATTTTATATGGTGAACTTTTCTAGTCCTATTTATTTATTTTAAAATGATTTTCAAATCTTTACTATTAGATGCTAGTAATTCCAAATTAAAAAAGAACCAACTGCACAAGATTAATGAATGCCGTTACATATTTGTTATTTGAATTAAATTACTCTAGGATGTAAGTTAAATTTTACTCCTCAATGTTGATTACAAAAAAATAATCACCAGTCCTTATACCTGAATTAGTGCACTTACTTATAGTAAAAGATGTTATACTTTAAAAATCTAACGTTCATAAACAAATGTGGTTGCTGCAAATGATTGTAGTTAGAAATACTGACCGATTTTCCAGCATAGTTATATGTATATTCTGCTCTGTAGCCAACTGGTTAACTAGAACCAAATAACATGCTTAGATTTACAATACCTTATAATTTTCTTCTAAATAATATTACAGCTATAAAAAGTTTCCTAAGGGCATGGGAAAAAAGGGAAACTTTCACTAAGGCAAACTAATTAAAAAAAACCTATTTTTTTAAAGATTTAATGGTAAACTGCTCGATGGGAACAAAAGACCTCAGTGGTGAGAACTATGATGTCTGCCATTCACACAGATGTCACCCCATAAAACCGCCGTAACAATTCCCTGTTTAGATTTAAAAGGGAGACCAGTTGTTTGGTGGCTCCTAGGCAAAGTTTGATAGATTGGTTTATCTATTGTTTGAAGCACTTGGAGAGCATTCACTCTATCCAGTTTATATCTCAAATGTTTAAAGAAAAGTTAGTTAATAAGACAGCATCGTTTGCATGTAGGATACACATTCCCCACTATCCAGAATTTGAACCTAACATTGGACACAAGTCCTGGGATTGAGCCCCACAAATAACTATTCCTATATAGTTTCTTTCTGCTCAGCCGGACTTGAAGCTTTATTTTATAACCATTAAAAAAAAAGAGTCCTTTTATTTTCTGTGTTCTCTGTCTCTCTGGAAGGCATGCAGCTTTCAGTATGTGACTTTGCTAGTAATTAATTACTATTTGCTTACTTTCCCTATTGGGGTGGGGATTTTGTTATCTGATGTATCTGTTGAGGCTGAGAATCACAATGCCTTAAGTTGCACTGATGTTGAAACAGCCACTTAGATCGTACAGATAGTGATTCCTATATATTCCAACAAAGATCCAGTCATTTGCATTAATGGAGGGAGGGGCGTGGCTGTCTAGGAAACTGCCAACCAATCAGTGATTTAAGAAAATCAAATGTTTAATATAGGTCCTCCTCAGCCTTTCTTTGCTCAAAGAAACTCCTTCCAATTTTATAAATGGCTGGGGAGTTATCTTTCTTATCCCTGCAATTCCAAGAAAAAATAGAAATACATTTGTTGCCAAAGTTAGGTTTTGATAGCCTTCCCCATCTTTTATTTCAAGAGTGGAGCAAAAAAGTGTACATGCTACTATTAAAAGTTTTGGACGAATTGTTTTTTTCTTTAATAGATTTCCCCCCTTCATTTACAGTTAAAAAATTTTAACTCGAAAAATATAACCCAAGGGGTTATAAAAATATAACCTTTGGGGTTACATCCCCACACTCTTAATCAGCTGCAATTATAGCACATTAATGAATAATACTTTCAAAGAATATTTTTTTTTTTGGTTATTGTTCGTCACATGATGTTAGACGGCTTTTACAGGCAAAGGAAAGAGAAGTAAACGGGTTACAAATAGGGAATTATCCCTCGTTTAGCATTAAAATTCATTTAGATAAAATTGCCACAAACATTTAAATGGAGAGATTAGTTCCCCCTCACGCCTTATTGCACACTCTCAATGGCTCCGTTAAGAACACTTTATACGTTGGAAATTCCGCCTTCTCAGGCTGCTGGCTGTTTCCTAGTTACCCACATTCAAAGCGAAGGCAGCAGCGACAGAAGACAGGGCTGGGGGAAGGGAGAGAAGTTGGGGTTTCCTGCCCCCCTCTTTATCACACTCCCCCCCCCCTCTGGTGTTTTTTTTTTTTTTTTTGGCAACCAGACTGCAATTCATCCTCTTAGATTTGTTGGAAGTAAAGGGGAAAATAACAGGAGATTATTCTCTCTTTGGACACTCAGTTACCCTATATGGAAAAAAAAAAAAAGGCGCCGCTGTTACTCCTTTTCTGTCTGGTTCTCCTTCGCCGCCGGCTCCCCCTCGCTCCCCCCAAACTGGGAATCGAAAGTTTTGAGTTGGTTCCGTCCATCGCAAAGCGATCGAGATGAACATAGGTCCATATCGGGGTGTGGATATCGGTCCATATCGGGCTGGAGCTAGCGAGGGCATCGCTTGATAAAAAAAAGTTCTGACTCGCGCCTCTTCGGCCCATTTGCGGCACTCGCGCGGGGGCGGAAGGGGGGCAGGAAGAGATCAAAGGGGGCTGCTGAAGTGGGTTGTTTGCGCTGGAAAATCTCTGGAGGGATTCATTTGAAAACAGATCAGTTGTCTTCCACCTTCTTCCTCCTCCCGTTGCTTCCTTCCTTCCTTCCTTCCTTTTCTTTGCCTCTCTCGCTGCCACCCGCTGCAGAGCCAAAGGAGACGGAACGCCAGCTTCGACTGCCATCTTTTGGGGATTTGGAAAAACGATTCCCTCGCTTTCCTTTTCCCGATATTCCTCTACCTCCGTCCTTCCAAACCTCCGGTCCGAAATAAAAGAGATTCCGCTCTGGCTGAGGAGAATGAAATTTCGGGGTGGGCATTCTTGCAAGGGATTGGCTTGCAGTTGCGCAGGGAAGTCGTTTTTAAGTCGCAGGGAAAACTTGGCGTGGGTGTTTCGCTGCCGAAGAGCTCCGCCGGTCCTCGGAGTGTTTCCTACTCGGCCAAGCGCGGAACTATTTCCCTCCCCCTCTCCCCCCAAAAAAAACCCCCACAAGTTTTATCTTCAAGCAGGGAACGCCACCCCACTTTCCCTTCCCTGCGAAAGATTGTCTGACGAGGCCGCATGCGCGGTGGGGCTCCTGGACTGATATGTATTTTTTCACTCGGTGCTCGTCGCGGCTGCCGTATATAAATGTGAATTGGTGTCGAAAGAAATGAAGAACCGAACCGTCCGCGTGTTGAGGGGAGGGGGAAGGGGTTACTTCAAAAAGAAAGGAAGTGGTCCGGCCACTTTGAGACTCTTGCGGCCGCCTTTGGACGTTTCTCCCCCCAAGTTTTTAATAGTGCTTTCTTGCAACGTTTCAAGCACGTGTTCCGAGATTGGCGTGGGGGCGGTTGATTTGAACCAACACTTTGAAAAGGAACTGTGGGTCAGGCCCAAAATAACACGGACTGGCCGCTCCTCCTCCTCCTCAGCACGGAGAGCAGCACTTAACCAACCGCTCGTCCTCTTTTTTTTTTTTTTTAAACTGCTGGGTAGAGAGAAACGCCAGCGAGCGTGCGTGCGTGCGTGCGTGGCCTGCCTTGCGCGCGTGCGTGCCTGCGTGCGCGAGGCATCTGGGGATAGGTCGAGCCTGGCGCTTCTGCAATTGCCGCCATCTCTCGCCCTGAGGAAAGCGAGGTTGGCTGGGCGCGTTGTACGCCCGCCGTGCCCTGCTCGTTACAAAGCTAAGCCCCCCCACCAGGGGCTTGTAGCGAGGAGCGGGAGGGCCCTTAGCTACGGAAGGCTCACTGAGCAGTCCCTGTCGCTGAGCGGGCTCTCTTGTCAGATATGAGGCGGAGGTCTCTTGAATCGGGAGTCGGGCGAAGGCGCCCACCCCTCCCGTGTTCTCTTCCCTACCTGCAACTCTGGTCGCCTGAAAAAAAAAAAAAAAACCGCCCGAAAGGGAAACCAGTGGTCGGTCCGAAGTGAATTGGGACTCATCTCGGCTTCAGCGTGGTCTCTTTATTTTTCCTTTCACTGTCACGCTTTGACTCTTTCCGCGCACCCCCAAAAACAAGAAACCCGGACGAAGTGTTTAAAAGGTCCCAGCGAAACTCCTTTCGCTCTGGTCCTCGAAACGCCAAAAAAAAAAAAAAAAAAAGAGGGAAAGAAATGGGCCTCAGGAAAAAGGGAGACCTATCCGTACTCTCCGAGCAGGTCGTCGGCAATACGTGCCTGTTACGAAAAACGGCCGTCGGGCTGTGGGAAGCCCACCACAGTCTGGGTCTGTTGCTATCCTGCCCCTCACTCCGCCCGCAGCCTCCCCAGAGAAAATGGAAGCGCGGGGAGAGCGAGTCCCCCCCCTTTTCCACCATCGTCTCCCTCGCCTCCGCTTCTCACTCCGGAGTCCAATCCGGGGCCCACCTGGCCTTGGACTTTAACCTAAAGGGGACAAAGACGTCCCCGCCGCCTTTCCTCGACTCTCCCTGGGGGCACTTCGGGGACCAGAATCCCGTACGATGAGGCGGGAGGCGTCTCGTCTTATGCAAGTTTCCGCGCGGTGCCTCTGTGTGTCGGTGTGTAAGAGAGCCCGAACAAATACTTTTCGGCTCTAGCCAGGTCAAACAAACAAACAGGGTCGATGTGGAGACAATTCAAGAGTTGTCGCCTCACGTTTGGTCGCCTCGCCGCTTGCCTCCCGAAAGTCGCGCAACCGCGAGAACGTGTGAATGTGCGTGGGCTTAGAGGGATCCCCTTAAAACGCGTGCGGGGAAGCTAGCTGGAGTTTTTCCAGCGAAGTGTCAGCTTCCGTCGAAAATCCCTGAAGTATCCCGAAAAACAAAGCTAAAGCGAGTGCTCTCTTCTTCCCTACTGCCCGGTCCCAAATCTCGGACGAAGATTTGGAGACCCTCGAGAGGAACGTTAGGAAAATGCTTTGTGTGTTTGAGAGGAGATACTGAGAATTTTCCCTCTTTCCTCCAAACCCGAGGTGCTGGGTGGATAAATAATGCTTTAATAATCCATAGAGCCCATGTTCGCAAAATTGCAACTTTCCTTAGAAAGGTAAGATTTTTGCTTCTCAGGTGCTACCTGGTTTTATAAGAATATGGATGCTCCCTCGTAAAATTAACAAAATGAAGCCATTCTCGGCTGATCATACCACCTCTCTCTTTGAACCCAAACTCAAATAAAATGTGGGCAATATACACGTGGATCCACCCGAGTCTAACAAAGGTAAATGAAACGAGAGCAGGGTTAGATTTTGTTCGAATTCTAGTTCGACTCGAATGAATATTTGCTTTTCTCTTCCTCTTCAGTAGTACATAAAATAAACGTCTATTCAGCCAGTTTCGAGACTTTCCTTCCCAACGCAAGCACCTTGATGAGAACAAAGTTTTCCAGCAAAGGAAATTTCTCTGAATTCCTTTAAAGCCTTAATAAAAAGAATATCAGAGGGCTTCTAAGGACAACAAAAAGGGTACGATTATCATTCACTCTCCCCTCTCGGGAAGGTTCGTGTGAAGCATTGTATCTGAACCTTTTTGGAAAGTTGTTGTCCCCCCCCGCCAATTAGCCCGTGTGATATACCTGCGTTTTCTCTTTTTCTAAGTGTGACTTTGTTGGGGTTCCGGTCAGTATCTGGAAGATCTCTCTCTCTCACACACACACACACACCATTTTTGTTCTGTTTATAAAGACACACAACTATTACAAGGAGATGGAGGGTACTTTTCCCTTGTAAATGTGCGTATGAATATGCGTAAAAGGCCGGGGTGGGGGTGGGGGAGAGAACAGAGAAATTGGGCGACAAAGGTGAAAGGGAGAACCGAACCCTCTAGCCGCACAGAATATTTGTCCCAAAAGGCGGATAGCAGGAGGTCTGCTTTGAAAGGCTTTGCGAAGCCCTTCCTGCAAGGTAGTTAATAAACTCCTAAGCAAGTCAGCAGCTTTGTATTTTATGTAGTGGACGGAGAAAATCTTCCAGGGCTTTAATGTGTGAAATAACTAAATGCCTGTGTGGCAGCTGTTTCTAAAGCCAAAACTAACTCTTTGGAAGACGGGGAGGGGAGCCTAGACGAAAAGACTGCTCATTTTTTTTCCTTTGGTGCCATTTTGGATGTCATCTGTTTCCTTGGTGACTGTGTTCAGCCCCCCAAAGCCCCTGAGCGCCTGGATTGTTCGAAAAAAAGCATGCTATTTCTGCACCGTCATTTATCACTGTCACCGCATAATGATTCCCCTTGCAGCTCCTTATTGATGTTTGTAATTGCATTATCTCATAAAGGGGAGGGGTGAGGTAGGGGGAGAGAGATGATCAATGAAACTGAACTGTGCATTGTAGGGTCAGGAGATACACAAGCCCTGTTTGTGTGTATCCACGCACACACACAAACTCCACAGAAACAGAAGAGCTGTTCTGAATTGGGGGTTGGTTGGGTGAGTGAGGTACCTGATTGTATAAGGAAATCGTCATTTTCCTCTCTTTTCCCGAGGTTTAGGTAAGCTTTTTGCTAAAATTCAGAACCGCTCCCTGCCTTGCATTTCAACGAAGGAAGGACTAGTCCTTCCTGATGAGAAGTGTGCTCCGCTGTCACAAGTGGGCAGAGGAAAGTAGTGAATAAGCACTTATGACCCTCCTTTTCTTTCTTTCTTTCTTTCTTTCTTTCTTTCTTTCTTTCTTTCTTTCTTTCTTTCTTTCTTTCTTTCTTTCTTTCTTTCTTTCTTTCTTTCTTTTTCTGTCTTTCTTTCTCTCTCTCTCTCTCCCTCTCTCTCTCTCTCCCTCCCTCCCTCCCTCCCCCCACTCTCTCTTTAATATTCCTCGTTCCCTGCAACTACCACTTTTTTTTTGATAAAGGGAACTCCAAAGAGTAATTGGTAGACACACTATCTGGGAACTATCTTCAGCACCGGCCTTTTTTCCTAGCCCTTCCAGCGAGACCCAGCTTTTCTGACACTAGTATTTTTCCGCTTAATGAATGTGGATTGCAAATTTAAGGCGGATCGCCTCCCAGCTTCTCTGACTATTCCGCTCCAGGTAGCCGACGATTCACTGTTTCATCCCCGTACCTGAGTAGAAAGAATAAACCAACCTGCCTTCTAAAGCTGGAACCTGAGACCCTCCCTTCCCAGCTCATCCTCCTGAAATGATCCCGTTACCAGCTGGCAAGGGGAAAAATAAATATCCTGGCTAGCTAAACAGAATGGCATATTGGCTCGGCGTGAGATTAGGACACTCCGCGAAGAAATAAACCCAAGAGGTCGCAAGGAGTGGGAATAGAAAGGAGAGCTGTTGATGTGAGAATGTGCTTTTGCGGAGCTGAAAATGGACTTGTAAACCTGTAGACTGCGGACCTGTTGATTTCAACGGAACCGAAAAGACCCTGATTCCAATGCGTCATTCCTGCTCCTCTCTTTAAATTGCCCTCTCGGGGATCGAGCAGAGATCTCTGCCAAGGTTGCTTGTTCAGACTGTGCCATGAAGGAGTATCCAAAAGGTCCCACCCCATTGAAAACGCAAGTTTTGGAAATTCGAACTCTTTTCTGCATTTGATAATCTTTCTCTCAATCATCCTTCCCCCTCCCCATCGCCCCGGTTTTTGGATGTGGCGGATAAGTAAAAAAAAAACAAAAAACCGCATTTCATATTTCAAGAAAAAAAATTATTTGATTGCAATTCCCTTCTTTAGGTAAAATTGCATATCTTTCTTTAGATAAAAATTGCTTCTGGTTATCGTAATGCACTTAACTCCCATGCCCATCTTGGTCGAGCTTTATATTTCACCCTGCCCATACAGTTGGTCATAGCCGCTTTGGCTAGACACCTCCCAAGCACACCTCCACTTAATCTGGTGTCCCCAGGCCTGTTTGCCAAATGTGATACCTGAATCTGGGCAAATGCCCTTAGAATTAAGGCACAAGACATATTAAGAATGCATTGCCTGAGAAGGGAAATTTAATTGAAGGCAGAAAGATGCTTCAATATCCCAATAAGAAATAAGAATGCGTCTCTTCCAATCCACACCCCCCGCACCAAAAAGAGGGGGCTTATTTAAGGCTTCAGAGTTGAACCATTGCAAATGGATGGAATTGACAGCACACACACAGAATTGCACCTATTCCCACTGAATGGTGAGGGGAGCTAATCATATTAACTCAGTCACCAGTTTTAGCTGAGTAGTTTGGGGGAATCCTCTGCACTCCAATGTCCTTGACTTAGACAAGCAGTGAAAATTTGCCAAATTGGCAGCAGCAGTACATAAACAACTCCTAGTTTTTATTTTCTTTTTTCATTTTTTTGGAGGGAGAACAAAAAATAAAAGCATTTTGGAAGAAAAGATACCCGCCAGGCAAAGCTGCTTGGTTTAGGAGGTCTTTGTCACAGCTTTGGAGCTGCACCTTCCTTTGGTTCTTATTTCAGTCTGAAAGTAAAAGTCATTTTGTGAGATTCTCCTATTTTTATAAATCTAATCGTTCTCCCACCTCTACCTGCCTTTCTATCAGTAGTGCAGCTATATAAACAGAAACACTCTTGGCTGTATTTTGAAAGAACCGCTTGATATGGATCATCATGCGAATGTTATGCTATGTTTGAATTACATTTTCGAGGATATCCTCTTTCTTCTCCCTACCCCCAATAAATCAATCAAAATGAGTCGTTCATCCAGAATAATTTTAAAAGAGAGGAGGAATAATATTTCATGCCAGGAAATCTTGGTTAAAATAATGAAAAATCATTCTCAGGTTAGAAATTATTTATAGAACAAATCTTATATTAACATTTTTTCAAAAAACCATATAAACAGCTGCATCAACAAAACCACTCCTGATTTACAGTTATTAAATATTTGATTATCATGATAATGCTTCATATTCTACCTTTTATTTGCATTTTAATCTATAGAATATTTACAGTATTTCTGCCTCTCTTTTTTTTTTTTTTTTTGCCAGTGATTGATTACAGATGGGGGGAGGAGCAAAATGACCTGCAAGCTGGCTTTTCCTGCGCCTCCCCCTTTCGCTGTTTACGAAGTCTTTTTCAACAATGGTAATGCGACCTGGGACAAATAAATTATGTCCTTTCTAGACGTCAGAGAAACGCTGTTCCTTTTCCTCCCAAATACTTATTTTTATTCTCCTCGACCCCCATCATGGTTTTAGGAGCTGCTCTTCTGATTTTTTTTTTTTTATATTTAAAACAATTACTTGATTTTTTTTATCAAATGAAAAAGCAACTATGAGGTTGAGAATAAATGTTATTAAGAATTTTAATTTCTTCCTTTCCTTCCTTCCTTCCTGCTTTTTTAAAAAAACAGCTTTAAAATTGAAAAGTTCCAGAATCACTAGAAAAACTCTCGGTCGGATAAGTCAGCTTAAAGTGTGTTGAGAAGAGATCGGACAATCTCCTGTTGCCAGACAAACAACGGAAGACAAAAGAAACAGCCACAACCGTTTCTTCCTTGTTTAATTTCTTGGCGTAATTTGCACAATGCCTTTTTGGGTAGCTCCCAAGGTCCAGTTATTCGGTGGGGCCCAATCCAGGCTCTGAAATTTGGACATTTTATATATAGAAAATGGGTCTCTGCAGAGCGGCCGCCCACTTCTGTCCTAAACAATGATTAAACGTGTCTGGCTTGGGCGGGGGTGGGGATTTGGTTTTTGAAATGTGTATTATATATGTGTATGTGTGCATGTATATTTGCGTGTGCATACATACATACATGTGTGTCTGCACACACACACACACACACACACACACATTTATCGCTTGTGGGGCCTCACATGCTAACTGCCGGGTGAAGGGAAATCCATATGAAAAGCGGGCAGGGGGGAGCACTGACAGGCAGATTTGATAGATGACTCTTGTTTTTTGTTTGGTTTTTTTTATATATATATAGGAAGGAAGCAAAACCACATCATTGTCTCCGCGAAATGGCTCGTTTCCTGACTCACCTCTCTTATCGAGGTGCCCGTTCACAAAGCCCTGGCTCACAAGCGGAGGGGTGACCAGTCCGCCAGGCTGCAACTTCCCGTATTAACGAACGCTTTCTCGCTTGCAAACCGGACGAAAGAGCTTGAAGGCAATTGTATTGCAGCTAAACACGGCGCTGGCTTGTTCCCTCCGCGCGGCTGTGCTCTTGTGAGTGGGTGAAGTTGTGGGGGAGAAGGAGGCGAAGGGGTGCTCGTGGTCGTTGTCCTGCCAATGCCGCAGCCCCTTCGCTTAGAAGGCTGGCTGGGACTCGTTCCCAAGAGTCTTAAGGAACGATCTTTTGTCAAGTCAGGGCGCCAGACAACCACCAAATTACTCCCCGCTCCCTTAACGGCAAAGGGTTGAACCTTAGCCCTCGACAGCAAAAATGTACTCCGGAAGAAATCCGGAGTAAGGGAACTACAGCGCAGGAGCCTCGCTCCAGTCAATCGGTGTGACCGGACGGGATGAGCTTCGCCTGGGAGACACAACTGCCAGATACAGATCACTACGCGGGGATAATTCATGGGAATTCAGAAACTGACTGTGGGGTCCCAGGTAGAGAATCCAGCCACCGGGGCCAGGTGTTTTAAGAGTTGGAAACAGATTCCGTGAAGACGGCGGGGGCCGGGGTGAGTGGGAAGAAACTGAAAGGCAGAGCTGGCAGACGAGAAAGAAAACAACACGGGGTTTTTCTGTCCTCTGTAGTTTTATTGGCGGGTGGGGTAGTACGCGCCGGATTTATTGAAGGGCCGAGACTCTAAAGGAGACGGTGAGGATCACAAAGACGAAGGCAAGGCTCCCGCCTTAAGCCGGTTGCTGCCTGGCTCGTTACCGGCGCGCACCCCCGAGCGAAAGGCGAAAGTGGCCTCTCGCCAGCCGCAGATTGAGAGCGCACTTCGTTTCCGCCACGTTAGGAAGATGACATCCAAATAAACAAGGGACAGGCGGCGAAGTGCTGGGCCCAGCGGAGCGCAGAGGCGCAAATAGCCACTGAGAAGGCGAGAGACTGACTTCTGCTACCGCTGAGCGTCTCCCGCCTCTCCTTCTTCGCCTGTTGCCCCTAAGAGTAGCGGGGCAGCGCAGGTGGGTGGCGAAGACAAGGGCTTGGAACAGGGGGCGCGAGCCCGTGGGATCCCCACCGGAAGCAGTGGAAGGGGGCGCCTTTGGAGATGGGGGAGGCGAGGTTTCTCTCCTTCGAGGGTCGCCTGTTAAAAAAAGGAGTGAGTAACTTCAAAGGAGACGTCCATAGTGCTCAGGCACAGGACTCAGCGGAGATTCAGCTTCCTACCGGAGACGGGACGCGAAGTTATATCAAGCGCGGGAGAGTGACGCGCGAGGCGTGCTCAGGCCTCGCCCACTGGCGTTTGAGGGCACACACGGCCTGGGATCGCCTCCCGCCCCGCGATTATTGGAAGTAAGTTCCGCTGATTTCAATGGACGTCGCTTCCGGGAAATGCACTTAGGTCTTCCGCGCTGGGAGCTTACCCGGGCGCTTCTCTGGACAGGGGAGAAATAAATTCCCGGATCCCCAAAGAGATGTTAGGATATTCTCTGTTAAGACACGCGCGCGCATGTTTTCCCGCCGCCTCTCCAAAATCATGCGCTGGTTAAAAAGGAAAAGGGGAGGAAAGAGGGCCCAACCCCCTCGGGGGATCCTTTCGCACTCTCGCCACTTCCAAGCTTGGCACTGGCTTGCCAAGGGCAGAGGCTATCTCCCCCCCCACACACGCACAATTCAGAATAGAGCTGGAAGGAACCTTGGAGGTCTTCTAGTCCAACCCCCCCTGCTCAACCAGGAGACAAGCACACCATCTCAGACAAATGGCTGCCCAATCTCTTCTGAAAAACCTCCAGTGATGAAGCCGCTCTTGACTTCATCTTGACTGCCGCTGTGGGCTCAGCGCCTGCTTGAAGGCAATCTAAACCCTGGGCTAGTCTTCACGGGCATCTGGGGATGGCAGCAGCAACAGCAGCAGCAGCAACGGCGCTGTCTGAACTCTCCTCCTTTTGATTCCTGGATTGCACCGACCCAGCTAGAATTTGGTACCAGCGCCCTCGATCCTGGATGTTCAGGCCCCCTTTCCTTTCTTTCACCTCCCGATGGAATCGGAGCTGCTGTCTGGAGAGGAGGGCAGTATTTAATTTCCACAAGCGTGGATTGTTAACACAGTCGCCCACCTGTACCCGAGATTACTCGCCTGACCTTTTTTTTCATTACCACCTACTTTAAATGCGCTTGGTCTAGTTTCTAATTTCTCTTTTCCCAACCAGCCTCCAGCCTTTCCACCCAGATTCCCCATCGTTGCCGCGGATGAAGAAAACAATTAGAGAGCCACTCTTAGCGTGGCCAACTTGTCTGTTTCACTTCAAAGGACGGCAAGCAAATTGTTTCCAGAGTTTATAAGTAATTAGGCTACATTAGGGAAGCATCTAAGTAAAGCCGAGAAGAGCCTCCTCGTTCCCCGAGGAGATCTGTTTCTTGGACACGAAGCACGTCGTGGGTCGTGGGGGTGGTGGGGATTATTAGCAGGCTGTTGAAAACTTAAACTGTTGGCCCCCCAACACGCAAATGACAGCCCACTTGAAGTTAAGACGATTTGGACCCACAAACCGACTTGTGACCTCGGCTGTCTTATGAAAGGGCAGGTTAGGGGGGGGGGAAGGACTTGGGGGGGAGGGGGAGCGCGGCAGGGGAAGGTAATTGCGCATAATTAATGTTGAAGAGAAAATGGTCGCATAATAGGCTGCAAAAAAAAAGGGGGGGGAAGCCATCTGTAAGTGTGTGTCCTGGGAACTTAAAAAACAACAACAAAACCGTTCCTTCCCAGCCAGCCCCGGCGCCCCGATCATTTTGCCCTAGCAACCTATTGGGAAGATTCGTTGAAATAAATGGGACTTTCTTCCAAGTTCTCTTTAAAATGACCGCCTAGGGGATTCTACCGGTATTGGGAGGAAACCTACGATTTCATTAACAGTATTCGCTCGTTCCTTATTCTCTGTTGGAATAATTTCACATGCACTTTCGGATTGTGAAAATTCCTATTTGGCTCATAATTATAACAGATTGCGTTATTCCTGATGTGTGTGTGTGTGTGCGCGCGCGCGCGTATTTGTATGCGTGCTTTCCCTCCCCTTTCAAGATTGCCTCCCCGGTTCCGATTCTTTCCGAGTTGTTATAGATATAATTTGCTGAAGATATTAAAACAGAATTGTTGATAAAAAAAAATCAGCCCCCATTTTTTTTTCCTGAGGAGTGATTGCTGTTATAAAAAAAAATTACAAAAGAACACTCGGAAATAAGTCTCACTGGTATATAATTATACAGAGAACTGGCTGTACAGGAGTGTGGCTTTAGGCTGAGATTTTAAACACACTGACTTACAAAAAGGCTCCAATAAAATAAACATGATTTATTTGTTAATGAGGACAAGGAATAGTTTAATTGTATTTGAACCTGCCATTTTTTTATTTTTATTTTTAAAATCATCGTGTACCACCTGTGGCTAGGAAATTAATATTTTTGTCCCTAATATAAGCTTATAATTTATTATGTTTACTGAAGGAACTGCACTGTGCAGTCTTTTATGAAATAGAAGAAAATTAGGACACTTTCTCAGAGAATGATGGCAGGGTTATGTTGCCTGCATTGTGGATAGTGGAATAAGGATAAAAATACAGTTTGTTGTTATTCACTATTTTATCCTTAAAAGGTCACAGAAGCCTTTCAAAATCCTTCAATTAAGCACACCCACACCCAGAATCATGCACATACACATAAGAGTCTAGCTCATTTCCCCCCAAACATTTAAAGTCACATCTGCCCAACAAATTGAACTAAATCAACTCAGCTGGAGCTTTCAAAAGCAATAAAAACATACTAATAAATTAATTTAAAAATAGACTGCCTCACAATGGGATATCCTCTAATTTGCCTGTGTCAACTTATTTATTAAATTTGTACACCGCCATCTCACCTAAGAGACTCTGGGTGGTTTACAACAGCATAATAATACCATACATTTATTAGTATTTATTTATTATTTCCATTTACATAGCCACCCATCTCAAATACTATATGACATCATCAGGCTTAGAATTCCAATCCAAATGTAATATAAACGTTATACATAAAACTATATAAATACTGTACTGCTATAAATATATAAAAACTTAATCGTAGCTGAGGTATAAAAAAAATTGCACCAATCGGCATAACCACTGTATAAGCTCAATAAGATCAGTGTTGTCTCCCAGAGAACAATGCCCTGAATGAAAGGTGACATGACAGAAAAGGTTCTCTTCCTGGGCCCTATCAGGTGGCATCCTGTAAGAAATTTGGATTTGAAACACACCTTTCCTGTCACACCTAATAGGATGGGTAGACATAATTAAAAGAGCCAGTTTAGGGTAGTAGTTAAAGCACCAGGCTAGAATTGGGGAGACCATGAGTTTTTACTGAGTGACTTTCGGCCAGTCACTCTCTCTCAGCCCTAGGAAGGAGGAAGCAATGGTAAACTGCTTCCGAAAAATGTTGCTTGAAAGGAGGTGCAGGAAGTCACAGGAGTTAGAACTCATTTGAAGAAACAATAAAAGAAATAAAAAAACAAAGAAAAGATGTAATTGGGGAGAGGCAATTCCTCAAATAACTTGGTCTCTTTGGAGACAAACTTGTTTTGTTTTAAGTTGTGCTGTAGCAAAACCTACTACAAAATATTCTCATTCTTGCACTTCTGATTGCTTCATCTGAAAATAATTCAAACTTTTCTCTTTAGATATATCAGGACCACAACTCTGATTATTATAGAGAGTAGCTGCTATTGTATGGATCCATTACACACACCCGTGTTCCCCCACCCCACCCCACTTGTATTGTGGTTGAAAAAGAGGAAAGAGGTACTTCTGCATATTAATTTGAAGTAACTTTGCCCAGCTTGGCATCTCCAGATGCTTGACGATTCTAATTCCCAGAAACCCTATCCTTCTAGGCTGAAGGAGTTATGGTTGTTGAGCATTCAAGCACTTGGCACCCCAAAGCATCTGAAAGGTACAGCATTAGTTGCTTTAAGGAATAAACAGAGAATTCTGCTCCAGCATAGAGAGATAGGAAAGGCAAAGTTCCAAGAACAATATTTTTAAAATCAAAATGGCCATTTCAGGAGGAAGAAAAAGAAGGAAAAGAACTCCTATGCTTCCCTGGAGCAACAGAGGAGCATTTTAAGACATCATACATGTGTGAACATACACACACTTATTTTAGACACAATTTCAAAAAGTCGATAGAGGTAGAGATAGAGATGGTGATATGTCACTCAGCATTAGCAATTGCCTTGGGCCTGCTCCAGTTAGTACTTTTGATGCTTGCACAACTGCATTCCACACAATCATTTGAATGGCAGTTATTTAATGCAAAAATAAAATATCAATCTTGCAACAGGAGGAGAAGTATTGGAACTCTCCATAATCCGTGCATTTAACTGGGGAGATGTGTCCCTCAAATAACCCAGTCCTTTTTGAGACAGACTTTCTTGTTCAATGGTAGGGGAAGTTCTACAATGAAATATTCCTATTTAGTCCAAAGGGGTTAAAACAGGGAAGTCCCAATGCCCCAATCACTGCCACAACATGAAAAATGGCTAAGGAGAAGCTGCTTTGTGCCCTGAACTAGCTTCTTCTTGCTTTGTTCTGGGTCAGTATAAGATAAGCTGCCACGTCATCCAAGTGGTGTCCAGCTTGCACGCTACAATAGATTTGATAGAGTCGCTTAACATATGCAAAGAGCACAATGATTTTTAATTATGGATTAAAATTCAGGGACGCCTAAAGAGCTACTTCTAGGTGCCTCAATATGACAATAAGTTGGAGCTTGGTCCTTGACATATCTCTGGAGCCTATCACCATTCAGCAAGTTTAGAGAGTATTTGGAAAAGCGCTGTTCCAATGGAGTTATTTAACATACTAATTTAGCAACAAAATGGCGATTCCTTCCCAGTTTTTCCCTAGAATAATTCTGTAGGATCAGTTGTACAGGCAAGTTGTGACTGGCCCAAAGTCCCACAGTATGCTCCCGTCACTGAAGGTGAACTTAAGCCCAAGTCTGCCTCCTCCTTCCCCAATGCTTTAATAACTATACCAAACTAGCTTTCCAATTTTCCTGCTTGTGATTCATGTAACACAACTGAGATGAACTGTTAGGGCATCCAACACCCTCCCCCTCTCCCAGAGAACTATTGAATTAGTTTATATTTTCAAGGACAGAGCTACAAAGGGTTTACTGAAAGGCTGCAGTCAAAGGGCTGAGTCTAATTGGGACTCTGAACTGCAGTATGAAGGCTATCTACAGTGAAGTCTGTGCCTATCAGATGAATGATGTGAACAAGTACAAGTGGATTTTGAGGGGGAGTTTGGCAGTGGAGATGGATTCTTATGGCTTCCTCCTCTCCATTCCACCCAAAAATAAAATAAAATGGCCTGCTTTGTTATTTAACCTTTCATTATCCTTTCTTAGAAAGTATGTAGGCTCTGTTGGTTTGAGCTCTGAGCTTGGCAGTTTGGTTCCAAACATTTCGTCACCATGCGAGGAGACATCGTCAGTGCGTTTTGAGTTGTCTCTGTGCTGACGACGTCTCCTCGAATGGTGACGAAAGGCTTGCAACCAAATTGCCAAGCTCGGAGCTCAAACCAACAGCCTAACTACCAACCCGAGCTTCTAATATTCAAACACATTTTAGTACGTAGGCTCTTCTATGCAGGTTTGAGCATACACGGTAGAGCTCCTATAAGCAAGCCAAGAGCGTACTTGGTCATCTTCTAATATCTTTATAAGAACATATTCTACAAGTCCATGCGTGCACACATATCCATTCCCAGGGTCACAATAGTCAGACCCCAACAGAAGAAAAGTAGAGAGAAAAATGATCACACAAATAGAACTGAGTTGAACCCCGTGGGGTTCAGCATCCACAAGAAAGCAACCAAACTCAGAGACCTTCTTGAAACTCCCCAATAAGACAGTGCCCTTCTCTTTTACTGGCTAAGTCAAGTGACCCTTGCTAAACCAGGCATGGGCATGGCCAGCACATGACACATCTGGCCCATGGGCCAGGAGTTTGACAGCCCTGAGATAGAGAAAATCTAACTATCATCTTGATTTCACTCATTTATTAGGTCTACCTTTTTGCATTGCAGCCCTGACGGGTCACTCCACGAGTTAGAAGACTGATCGTGCAAAAGGCTGTTCACTCATATCTGTGAAGTTATTATTATTATTTTCCTGATAATCTCAGTGTTATTTTATTGATTCTGAATTTCTTGGGTATTTAATTGTTAATCATTTGATTTTCTTGTAATTAAGTCCTTAAATGGTATTGTAAAAACACACGGGGACAATGTAAAAAATGTTTTCAAGTAGCCTTCGCTATCCCTGCCCACTTCAGTTGGACTGAGCCACAATGACCATTGTCCTCAGCCAGGCCACTCCACACCACTAAAAAGAAAACAAACTTCATATTCCTACTCCCCAGACCCATTTTAAGTTGTTATTGATAGAATGATGAAGATGCATTTTCCCCAATGAAGTTATTAGCCATTTTAGAGAGGATGGTATAGATTAGGAAAATGTCAGGGAAGAAGCACCCTTTTCCCAATTATTTCTGTCCTTAATGTGGTCAGCAGTTCTGAACTGCAAGATGCCGTTGAGTAAAAATAACATTCAAGCTAGACTCTTGATATTTTCTTGGGCAATACATGCTAAATTAGTGTCAAGAATACATTGACCCATAGTAAACTATTCTGTTCACATCCTGCATCTATTATAAACCTTAACCATATTTTAAGCATTTTTCATGCAATGAAGCTAGATTTCAATGTGAGGAAGGAAGGAAAGAAAGCTCTCAGATTTATGTTCTGTATAAATTCTCCACACAGATTTTGTGCTTAGTGAATCTTCTCGAAAGTCTGAATACTTGGAACAAAAGAATCTTACCTTTCACCATAGAAATATAAATAAAGGTAAGGGTTCCCCTCGCACATACATGCTAGTTGTTTCTGGCTCTAGGAGGTGGTGCTCATCTCTGTTACAAAGCCAAAGAGCCAGCACTGTCTGAAGACATCTCCGTGGTCATCTGGCATGACTAAATGCCGAAGGTGCATGAGATGCTGTTACTTTCCCACCAAAGTGGTCCCTATTTTTCTACTTGCATTTTTACATGCTTTTGAACTGCTAGGTTGGCAGAAGCTGGGACAAGTAATGGGAGCTCACTCAATTACATGGTGCTAGGGATACAAACTGCTGAACTGCTGACCTTTCTGATTGACAAGCTCAGCATCTTAGCCACTGAACATTTTGCTTTTCAAAATAATATAAGGTTGGGATTGATATTATAAACAACATGTAAAATGTAAAAAAAATTGGGCTTGAATGAATTGGGCTTGAATTGCTTCTAGTTATAGCACCAATTTGACACCTCTTGCTTCTAATATTTCTTTTTAATTTCAAAGGCTATTACATCACTCTTTAAAAAGCCACCATGAATCACAAGAAGTAGGGTGTATAGTAATACTGGAGCCAGTCAATCAATCAATCAATCAATCAATTAGTGCCCAATTCCTTCTATTCATTACTATTAAGAAGGAAAAAAATAAAAAGAGCAAATCAATCTCTGAAGTCAAGAACAATGAACTTTTTATGTGTTGTACATCACTGCTTCAACTTGTTTTCCCTTCTTAGATGATTAGAGTTTCAGTGACAACAAATGACAGACTTGATTAACATAGTTATAAAACTTCATCACACACTGCTAACTTTCCCACCCGAGGTTTTGACAGCTTATGTGGTGGGGCTAAAGTAATGTCAAGGTTTTGCTCTGTAACCATATCTGTAATTGGTAACAGACAAGGAAGGTCAAAGAGATAACCATTGGAAATATTAGTTATTTATTCACTTTCAAAAGTTAATGAATTAATCAAGTTACAGTGATCAGTGTTTGTATGGGGTTTTTTTCAGGGTAAGTTTCAACTTAGGATTCTCTGACTACTTAGATGGAAGAGGAGGAGGAAGGTGTGTTGGATATGTTTGCTGCCTTGAGTTATTTGTAAAAATAATATAGGGTGGGATATAAATAAATGTGTGCATTTCTGATTATAGGTAGAGCATGTATTGTAGGGGTCTTCAGACTTGGCAGCTTTAAGTCTTGTGGACTTCAACTCCCAGAATTCCTCCTCCAGTCATGTCAGCTCAGGAATTCTGGGAGTTGAAGTTCACAAGTCTTGCCAAGTTTGAAGACCCTTGATTATAGTATAAAAACACAGAACATCATCTCTTTTCCTTTCTGATTAGATGTTGCATACCAGTGTCTGAATGTGCATAATGGTTATCTTTTGAGAGAACAAAATTTCATTTAAATGTACCCTGATTAAGTGACAATAAAGATTCTATTCTATTCTATTCTGTTCTACTCTACTCTATTCTACTCTACTCTACTCTACTCTACTCTACTCTACTCTACTCTACTCTACTCCATTCCATTTCATTCCATTCCATTCTATTCCTTTCCAATTCTTAGACATTATATATATTATGAATGTTGAAATTCTATAAAAACTCTAGGAAGACACAAACGTGAGATCTGATAGAGATCATCCTTGTCTTCCCATAAAGAATTTGGGGAGAAAGAATCGCTATTGAATTAGATTGAAATGGGTAGCATGTCTCCAGTGTTTTAGATCTGTCCTGTTGCAAGGTGGAGAAGAAAGAATTCCTAATAAATGTACAACAAGGCAAGAAACAAATTAGACAATTCTTTTTAACACCAACCTGGTGAGAGCTAGTTTGGTGCAGGGATTAAAAGAATTAGGTTAGAAACTGCAAGACCATGAGTTAAATTCTCATTTAGCCATGAAGCCAGTAAATTTGAGCCAGTGATTTTCAACCCTTGAAAGAACCATTTCTGAAAAATGTAGCCAGTAGCCAAGACGGATTCATAGGACAAAGCAAACACAATATCAGTGAGGGTGCATCAGTTCGATGGCTATAAGTGGCTATATTTATTATTTTTTCTTCAAAGCTAATGTTTATGGTTTCCTCACTGCCTAGATTATTTTGTGCAACAGGCCTCTGGGGTAATTTATGGTGAATTGCAGCTATGGCCTTGTTCATGTAAATGAGAGCAATATACCAACGGAGAGGATTTCTAACAATTCAGCAACTTGAAATGTCAGCCGTAGCACACAAGAGACATATGGAGGTCTTGAAACGGTTCATAAGCACACCGCATATCCTTCTCAATTTAGAGGTATGTAGGTACAGTGCTATAGAAAAATCCTCGGGTGGGGTCACCTTGTATTTAGGAATTTACAGTGTTGCAAATGACTTGGCAGATGCTGACAAAAAATAGGTAAGCCTGTAGAACAAATTCTGCTCTCCAAGTAGAAGACCAAGAGGTCTCTTGTATCATGAATGAGCTGAATTTGATACAGAAGAATCGGTATGGAAAGCCAGTCTGAAAAAATTCTGTAGTTCCTACCCCCCCCTTTTTTTTACTCTGACTCCTACCTGGTGGAGCAGCCTATTAACTCTTTGCTGTTTAACACCTGATTGTGAGTTTATGCAGGAAAAAAAATGGATTTTTTTGTTAGATCACAGTGCAATATCTATAGCTTAGCCTGGTTAGCTTCTTCTCTTGCTTCCAGAAATGGCCAAAGAAGAATATTTCAAAGAAAACACAAGTCATTCCTTACTGATGATCCTACAAACAGCAAAGCATCTTTCAGTTCTCATTAGCTAGTAGTTAGCTTTTGCCCCAAAGCACAAAGGTATACCTTTCCCATTTAAAGATATATTTTCCTGAGTTGCATTCTCATAAATTACTATAATTCTACCTTTTCTTTTTCTAAAAAAATTTAAAATAAACTCAACCCTCTGATTTAGCAAAATTAAATGATATTACAGTTGTGTAAAGAAGCAAACCACTTCCTATAAATAAAGTTTCCAAGCATTTATTAACTGAACTGATAAATTTGAACAACTAATAAATAATGAACAAACGTTCACAGAGGCATCATAATTTTCAGTGACTGTCCATGTGGGATTATTAATGGCAGAACATTAACAATTTAATCCTCATGTCACCCCAATAAGGTACTTTTAAGCAATCAGATAATTCCTGTCCTCT
Organism: Notechis scutatus; assembly: GCF_049901735.1. Lineage (NCBI taxonomy): Eukaryota > Metazoa > Chordata > Lepidosauria > Squamata > Elapidae > Notechis > Notechis scutatus. The sequence goes on along the minus strand of NC_142009.1, from coordinate 153,896,738 downwards.
ATATCAGGGATCCCCAACCTTTTCGACGCCGCGGCCCGGTTCCGACATCAGCTGGGCGCGCGGCCGGTACCGGCGTCAACTGGGCGCCGCCATCTTTTATGACGAAAAGGCGCTTCCGGTGGCGTCACCGAAGCTGTTCGTCATAAAAAGATAAGCGGCGGCGCCTTCTGGTGAGCTTTTTCGGGTAGAAATGGCTTTCTACCGGAAAAGCTCACAGCAGTGCGCCGCCATCTTTTATGATGAAACAGCGCTTCGGTGAGCTTTCTACCCGGAAAAGCTCACCAGAAGCGCTTTTTACCAAAAAGATGGCGGCGCCCAGCAACCAGCGGCCCGGTAAGGCTTGTTCCGCGGCCCGGTGCCGGTCCGCGGACCGGCGGTTGGGGACCCCTGCTCTATATCATGAGTCCCCAACCTCCAGTCTGTGGATCAGCACCGGGCTGGGGCATGCCAGAAACCGGGCCTCATAAACAAGCAAAGCCCAATCTACAGGATGCTCCTTCCTGTCCACAGTAAAGCCTCTCTCCATAGAACCGGGTCCAGCTGCCCAAAAGGTTGGGGGGCCAGAGGTCTAAATAAAGGAAGGTGAAGGGCATAGATACAGAGAAAGCAGGTTTCCAGAAAAGTAAATACTGTGTGTATTAGCAGATGTGCAGCTCCTATTAGGAAAGTTTCTGAAGCTTTAAACCAGCATGCTGACTGATCATATTAGGATATGATCATATTAGGAGAGAAACCCACTGGTGTTTCCCATCTGGATCTTGTCACAGAGACATGTACGTAAGAATTTCCTAGATAACATTTGGTACCTATTTCGCTCCATTATATATTATGTCTGCATAACTTTGCTGTTGCTCTCATCTCATAAAAATCTCCATAAGGGGCTTGTTAGAAAAAGAGAAGAGATTAGTAAATGAAGGTGATCTTCTTTGCCAAGCAAAAGATAGGTTGCCACACAGCATTAAATCTTACAGGATCTATTCTCCTACTTTGTAGTCTGGGTAGAGTCATGCTCCTATGTGTCTCTGTGAGAAGGTCCCTACATGGTTATTTATTTTATTTTTATTTTATTTATTAGATTTGTATTGCCGCCTATTCACCATGGCCATGTTACCAGGAAAAGGATCCCAAATTCAAATGAAACTGTATTTTAGCTTACAATAAGTTATGTCTATAATTGGTTGGAATATCACATTCTTCAAAAAAGCAATGAACTTTAAAACGGTTGCCTGCTCACATCTTAAACAATAATTTATTTATTTTTCAACAATGTTGCTGTCATAATTAGAATCAGTATCAACAACTAAAACAGAAATAATTGTAAGCGAGGAGGAACATCAGATAATCTAATATGCAGTTGATACTATTATCCTTTTCCTAATCAAATATCAAGAGTACATAATTACATTAGCTCTAGCTTAAGCAAATACTTGATTTTAAAGTGAATTATTATAAAACAAGTGTCGACTATTTTTGTATCTTGGTCTATTTAAATTAAATTACAAGATACTTTTTTCTGAATTCAGCTTATAAGTATTTTTTTTTTCATGAAGAATGGGGAGATAATTTGATATGCCTGCATCCAGATGATTTTGAGGTGAAATTTCTTTCATCCTCTTTTTTTTTTTAGTGCCAGTTTCAAGATGTATTCTTTACCTCAAGTTCATTAAATGTAGCTAGGCTAATCACTCCTAAGGTAAGTTGATACATTGTGTGCTGTAGAAAAGGACATAATTAATTTGAATATCCTGCACAAGAATCATAATAACTAAAGAGGTTGACACAGGATTTGGGACAATTTAGATTTTTATTCACTCTGAGTTGTGTAGTAACTGGTAATTATATAATGAAGTTTTCTATCACTACAGTAACAGGCCAATAAACTGTCACTCTGCTCCAAACACGTTCACTATATTATCGATCCCCATCTTGCCACAAATGCCCTGTAGTAGAGATGCTCCTACCATAAAGGCTGGGAGCTGTCCAACAGGTTGAAGAGCAAGGTTTCCCCAAGAGCAAAGGAGCTGTCCAACAGGTTATAAGGAACTGATACAAACGAATCTGTATTAACCATGAAACTTTACACATGTTTCTGCTGCCTCATTCTTTTCTAGAGCCCATTCAGAACAAGTGATTGGTCTGGTTTTCTCTTCCCAGGTAAGGTTTTAGAAAGAGGCCACTAAAATTGTCATATTGCCATTGAACCTTCCTATCTGAGTCACTAGAATGAGAAGAAATACACAAAGATTGAAACACCCAGAATGATAGACTATTATCAACCTCGGCCTAACTACATATTTTAAATTTGGTAGACAAATTAAAGGTATCCCCGATGGGATCAACACTTTCAGGACTCATAGCAAAGGTTGTCATGCTATAACATCTGGAATTGATAGCAATCCCAGGTATACAACCCAAAATATGGATCAGATATGTAGATGACACTTTTACCATAATAAAAGACCAATTAGAGAACATCCACAGAACCATCAACAACATCTTCAAAAGAATCCAATTCACAAGAAGAATACAACAGCATGCTCCCTTCCTTGATATCCTGATCAGCAGAGACTACAATGGCAAACTAGAAACACAAGTGTACTGAAAAAACATCCACACTAACCAAGTGCTCACTACCAAAATAATAACCCAATCTCCCATAAGAGAAGCTGTGTAAGAACATTATTTAGATGAGCATAAACACACTGCAGCAATACTGAAACAGATAATTGAATTTCCAACAAAATGGAAATTTGTGCAACCTCATCAAAAAGTGCCTCACCACTCAACCACAATGTAGTACAACCAACCAACTAACTAAAAGACCCAGAAGTCCCAGTGCTAAAAACAGGAGTCATCTACAAGATTTACAACAATGTAAAAACTGCAACAATCATTACTTAGGACAAAAAGACAGAAGGTTAGCAGACACATTCATGAACACCAACTAGCAGTCAGAAGACATGATTCTTTAATTTCACAATATAAAGACTTAACTATATTTTCAACTGGGAAACCATGACCATCCTAGACCAAGCCAAGTCCAAAAACATCAAATTGACCATCAATAAACACATAAACATAAACACCACCTACCTACTGTGCAAAGAGACAATCAGCAAGCAAAAAGGAAGCAAAAAGACCAGAACCCCTCCTCACCAGAAATCAACATCCAGATAAGCAGAGGTTAATACCAAGATTAATATCAGTTCAACAGTCAAGAAGTAAACAATACTCCAATCAAAGAATTGTCAAACAAAGCAACATAAACGGCCCAACCAAAAAAACCCCACAAAGACCACTGCCATCAACACTGACAGGACAAGCCACTAAAATATAACTTTAAAGCAAATTCCACTCCTTACTAGCACTGATGATACTACCTAATTTGGGTAATGAAATGTCTTCAAAAAAACAACCAAGCTCAGAAATCGCTAAGGACCCCTCATAATGAGAAGTTATTTTGGAGGATATGAATGAAGATCGGTGACCACAGGTGATTTTTTCAGTCCTATTGACTGTCCTTAACTCTCAGGCTAAATGTGATAGATAGAATGTAGTAAAGCAGTGGATTCCTGGAGTGCAATCTAGAGTAGTAAAAGGCAACTCAGTGCAAGTATCATGTGTGCAAGAAAGAGAAAGGGTGGCTCCTAATAGTTTATAGAATACACTGTAGATGCAAATAGTAGAGTTATCAGTCTGGCAATATTTTATGTATAGGTGTCATTCTTGGGTTTTGGCCTGACAATAGACTACAATAATTGCATAGAAGTGTAATATGTAAAAGCAGACTGCAATTCAATCCCAACAAGAACAGAGTTGGTTTGGATTTTGGGGGCTGCTGGATCTGGGGATTTTTCTTCTTTAACTCTTAATGAGGTAGAACTTCTTCAGTTATATTTGTTAAGGAATTCTCATGAATTTACCATTCTTGCTTGAAGAGTAGGTGGCAGCCCTGCCTGGGGGAGAAGGAGGCTTTTGCACAAATTTGTTTTGTTCACCATTTGCACACATTGCTGGACTGGGAAAGTCGCTCATACCTTAGTTATCTTTTGATTTATCTATTGCAACACACTCTATATGGGGTTACCCTTAAGCCCTTGGAAGCTCTAAACAGTTCAGAATATTTTTGGGTACCCTGGGATTTTCCCCAATTACACTTAGTTGCATTAGATGTACTGGCTCCCAGTTCAAGGTTCTGGTTAACACCTTTACAACCTTGAGATAAACAGCGGCACCTATCTCTAAAAGCTTCTGTCCATTCCAGGAGACCCAACAGGATAGATGAGCTACAGGAATTCTCTAGTAAACAATGCCATCTCAAACCCCCTTTCTCTCAGTCCAATACTTCACAGATGTGTCATTGTTGGGAAAATTGGTGGTGGGAACATTAGATATGCGTGCCACTTTGTGTTCAGCAAAAGAGAAGGTGAAAAAAAAAGTAAACAAATCTTGTTGGGCCAAGATGTTGTGCCTTCTCTGTCAAATGCCTGCCTTTTGGAACAACCACCATTCATGAGATCCGGAGGGGCTCTAATCCTGTTGGGGTCTTCTGGAAGGTTACGAAGATCTGGCTATGAAGACCTCAAGCACAAGGTTAGAATGCTAGATGATCTCACTATATTTAGGGGTGGGGCGGGGTGTTTGCGAGAGTGAGTTTTATAGTGCCTGGATTGTTGTATTATGGGGGTGGTTTTTTGGGTCTTTTGTTTGACTACTAGAGGTTTTTATGTTCATAAAAAAGATGGTTGGGCATATATACTTTCTAAATAAATAAATACCAATCAGACTTTTAAAATGGTCATTGACTAGCATGAGAAGAGGTGAAATACAAACAATTAATAATTTTAAAAGCTAAAGAATATAAAATGAAGAAAGCTAACAAACATGTAAAAAAGCTTGAAATATCTAAAAACAAAAATAAAAAAAACTATAAAAAGAGACAAAATGTTAACTAAATACAATCAATAGTTTCCATAGATTAATTGGTCTATTTTTAGTCATTTATGCTACCTTATCAATACATCTTCAGTCTATCTTAACTTTTATAGGTGACATGGATAAACATGAAACTAAGCACTTTGCCAAGGTTCTCCAAGCTTCCCAGAAGATCTGCCATAGAGATTGGAACAGAACAAAAGCTGACACAACTATTTCCTGGGCAAGTCAGGCATCCATTCTAGCTTCCACAGCTGCCTCTGCATCTATGTGGAGACTGCAGCTCTCAGCTGGTTGCCAGGTTGAAAAAGCTTGCTGAAAAAGTGTCCTTTGTTTCCTGTTGGAAAGGGATTTTGGAGTCTTCGGGATGACAGATCACATGTAATTCCTTCCCCTTCTCTCAGTGATCTTTGGCTTTATGAGCCATAGATTGTCAGCAATATCTGGCATAAGACTGATTAAAGGAAAATATAAATGTTTTCCAATTAACACAGCTGACTGGGCCAACAGTTTTTTTTTATTAATCTACACACACATGCACACATCCCCTCTTTCCTTTTCTATCAAACTATAGGGGATTTATGTGTGCAGTTCCCATTAATGTTAGTAAGAAAAAAAAATCACATACATCCTCTTTACCTCATTAGAAGGATAAACCATTAAATCATTAAGATTTTTCTTAGTGAATCCAAATTCCTCTTAAATCTTCAATTTTACATGGCTGGCAGGATGAGGAATTTTATTTTCTCTGATCTTGTTGCAACCCAATTATTGTCCTCTGCAATAATCCAGTCCTTGGATTGATTGATAAATAGAGCCATATTTGAACATGTGTGTCTGAATCTGTCTGTCTGTCTGTCTGTCTGTCTGTCTGTCTGTCTATCCATCCATCCATCCATCCATCTATCTATCTATCTATCTATCTATCTATCTAATCTTGCAATTGTGCTTATAATTTAAGAACAACAAAACATGGCTTCCAAACTACATTGACTGAGTAATGCCTGTGGAAGAGATGGTGCTTATTTAATGTGCTTCTTATGGAGATGTCTCTTTTTTCTTTTTATTGTATAAATCTATGATCCTACTCCTGCAAGCTGTCCCACTGGATTTTGCATTCCAAGACAATGAGAGGGATTCTCAAAATAAGCCCACCAATGCCACATTATCAAATATAAAATGATAATGCAACACTAGATAAAAGCACATTAAAAAACAACAACAACCCTTAGCCACTCTCCTGGAAAAGTCAACATATAAATACTTGATCAGAATAAAACCAACCAACCAACCAAGAGTTTTCATGCTTCCAAATCAATATCACAAAATTGAAAGGTGCCTTGAATATTTTTGTGAGGAATATTAAATGAGTAGTTGGTAGGTAATCTACATTGTAGCAGACCATGCTTGAAGCTGAATTTGATGGAAGGGGAGAAAATGTGCCAAAAATAGTTTAATTTGGAAAAAGGGCATGTCAGAAGGGGAGGGGAGAGGAGAGATGAGGAGAGGAGCGGAACAGAGTGGAAGATAAGTAAGCTAAGAAATGGGAAAGGCTAACCTACTGGGAGTTCATTGTAGAGCTCTGCAGGGTTTCTCCCTCTTGTGTCTGTCGTTTAACTTCTATATGAAACTGTTTTGAGAAGTTATCCATCAGTTTGGGTTGAAATGTCCTTAGCAGGATGATAATAACCACTTCTAGATTTCGACCCTAGGTCAGGCCAGAAATACTATGGAAGTCTTAAGGCCAAATGTCTTGACTGCAGACAGATTCTGGATAGGATGAACTGGGCAGAAAGAGAGTCCTAACAAGACTGACTTTCTGCTTTACAGTCAGTTGTAATTTTAGCTGTGGATGGAGTGTCAATTCCTGTGAAGCAGCTGCTGCATGACTTCGAAGTCCTACTGGATTCATAGCTACTCCTGGGTGCTGCGATTACACGGCGGGCAGGAGGTGTTTTGCCCAGCTTCAGATAGTGTACCAGCTGCATCTTATTTGCAGCAGGAGGCCTTGGAAACCATGAGTTATGCTTCTGCTCTCATATCCATTCACTTAGACTTTTGCAATATGTTTTATATGAAATTGCCTTCAAAAATCATTCAGAAACTACAAATGGTACAAAATGCAGTTGCCTGCGCACTGGCAGATGAAAGCCCATCGAGCCATGCAACACTTATAGGGAAGGCATTGATAGGTTCCAGTAAATTTTCAGGTACAATTCAAAAGTGTTTGTTTAAATTTATAACTCTACATGGCCTCATTCTTATGTATCTCCAGAACTATATCCCCAATGTCAAATCAGCCTGTCCTGTGCATTGACCCATTTGGGGATGCATTATTTTCCTGTACATTGGGAGTTGAGACTGGTGGCCTAAACAGAGGCCTTTTTTTTCCAGCCCTGTGTCAGCTCCATTCCAACCAGTAACTCCGAGACAGACATCTCTGAAAAGTTCCTTTTATTTGGATAGTAACAGGCACAACTGTGGAATCCTGAATCTGAAAGTTCTGGGCTTCCTTGCAATAAGTAAAAACTACAAATCCATCCCCTACACCCATCACCACATCACATGGCCTAATCACCATCTGCCCCAAAGTAAGACTTCCTTTCACTATGTGCAACACCACCTGACCTTGAATCAGAAAAAGAATTTTATTATGTCTAACTAGATATACTCCAATGAATCCCCACTCCCACTTTCCCAGGCTCAGTTGTGGCAGCGTGGGAGCATCGGATCTCAATATGGCTTCCAAAGCTGACACCTGGATTAACCATTAACCAAAATAAATACAACAAGGGAAGGGGGGCACCAGAGAGCTTTTCCCATTGGGCTATTTCAGTGCCCGTAACTCTTTAACTGCCACATGTAACTTTACTTTTCAACACATGTCTTATGAATAAAGCAATGAAATAGCCAAAAGGCACCATTGTTGGTCTGTTTTTAGGCATCAGTTGGCCTTAATCTAAGCCTGTCTTTTGTTTCATTCCACGCCCCATGGAATAGTCTTTCCTTGTGGGTCATCATGCCCCTATCTCAGCAGTGTACTATTAGGCTGCCAAAACAAAACTCTTTCCCAGAACATCTGAAAGTTAGGCTGGTTTTGATTAGAAGAGTTGGCATTAATAATTCTTTGTGTGGATTTTATTAAGTATTAAATTTTCAGACTGTTTTTACTGGAATATTGGTGTTTTGTTTTGAATTGCGATTTTATGTTCTGGGGCTATCACATTGCAAAGTGCCATGAGTCACTTAGATTTGGTAGTTTGTAAGAATAAACAAACAAACAAACATATAAATTATAGGGAGTTCTTAGTATTTGACACACTTATTCTTCCAGATACTTGCTAGCATATGAACTGAAGGAATTCCTGATGATGAACCGAGGACATGCCAAACTATACCTTGAAAGAAGGATTTAATGTACATTCTTGAATCCTCACAGATCTTTTGCCAGAAAGGTGCTGGATGGCAGGGAGATTTTAAAAAAGCATCTTTCAACTAAATTAGAGATTTGAAGGTGAAATTTAGCATGAAAGACAGATCAAATGGTTCTTAGACCCTCCCATGCTGGCTTGAAAAATAATCCTTGGGCTTAATTTTAACTATACATTTTACTGTCCTATCTCAGTTGGCAGAGCCATTTCATAACACAATTTTCAGTCAACCACATGCAAATACCTTAGCTCAGTAATGGCGAACCTTTTTGGCACTGAGTGCCCAAACCAGAATGCACACGCATGTGCATGCATATGTACATGCTAGAGCACCAGAAACCCAAAGACCAGCTGGCTGGTGTGTGCATGCCTATTTTTTGGCCATTTGGGGGGCTGTTTTCAGGCCGTTTTTGGCCTGAAAATGGCCTGGTTTTTTTAAAAACCATTTCTGGGTCATTTTTGGCTGTTGTTTTGGCCATTTTCAGAGCTGTTTTCAGGGTGTTTTGGGGGCCATTTTCAGGCTATTTTGGGGGGCATTTTCCAGGGCATTTTCAGGCTGTTTTCATGTTATTTGGGGGGCTGTTTTCAGGCCATTTTTCAGGCTGTTTTCTGGTGCTCCAGCACCAGTGAAGACCAGCTGGTGCAAGAAACCAGAGGAGCAGCTGGTGATGGCGCATATGCCCACAGAGAGGGCTCTGCATTCCACCTCTGGCATGCGTGCCATAGGTTTGCCATCACAGCCTTAGCTGATAGGAAAATGATTTCTACAGCATATTAGGAAGACACGAAAGCATCTCGTTGCATGGCCTATCTGTCAGGCAGATGACTTGGCATGGATTTCCAGCTGTGGAGGGTTTTCCCCTACCCAACATTACTGTGCCTCTCATACATATGAACAACTGTGCAAAGTCAGTTCCTTCCAGAAACCATGCTCAACCAAGAAGCCAACATGCATAGTTCCTTACAATGGCATTCTTAGTGGATTTTGGTTGATTTTATTTGAGGAAGATAAACTGTAACGCCTTTATAGAAATCCAGTGGATTTCTATAATCAAGAATTATAGAAATCAAGGATTCTGGAAAAGGATTTAACGCACTGTCACTCAAAATGCTGTCAAAGTTACACTACTAATCCTGTTGTCATAATAATCCATAGCTGCAACGTCTACAATTTGGATGACCCGGGGGTTGTACAATAAGCAGAAACTTTCTTAATAAACATAATGTAGCAATGGCTTAACTTCAGATCAGGACAGAAGTCATTGGACTTGAAACAGAACTGAAGTGAATGAAAGAAATAACTCAATGCCTATTCCCTTCTAGGAAAATGGATCTGGGTCATTATCCCATGATCTATCTATGACTATCGGGCATCCAAAGGATTGGTTTACAACTCTGGTTGTAAACAGGCAATAATCCACCAATAGTCAAAAAACCAATTCTCAGTTTATATGCATTAAGTAACAAAATAATGATATTATATTGCAACAACAACCCTAGATCGTGCCTGAAAGAGTAAAAACAGAAACCCCCTCCCCCAAAGCATAAAGTAAGAATCAATATACCCCTTCCTCCCAAACTTACACTTAGAAATGAGCAGAGTCCATGAGCTGTGATTTACATATCTTTGGTTCTCCCATGTTGAGTTTTCTGTTTTACTTTGGGTTGCTTTTTTGTTGTTATGTTGAGGTGTATTGATTGATAAAAATGAACACAAAGCTCAGTTAAAATGGTAAATGGTAACAATAAAGATAACATCAGGAAAGCTTGCAGGTCTGGCTTTTGGGATCCTTTCCAGCCCCTACAATGGCTGTAGGAAGTCTGTGTTTACTTCTGTTCCATCTGTATGTGTATGTGTGTTCTGTGTATGTGAGCAATGGGAAGTATGGCTGGGCAGCATATGCTCTATTCCAGTGGTCGCCAACCAATGGGCTGGGGAACCACTGGTGGTCCGCGAGAAAATTTTGGTGGTCTGCAGAGAAATGTAACCCCCAAAGCACCCCCCCAAAGCAATTAATTCAGGCTACACAGGAACACAAGGCTGTGCCGCCCAAATGGCCCATGGGTACACAAGGCTTGTGTCACTTGCATTGCACACAACACATAGTGAAGGGAGGGGGAAAGGGCAGAGGGGGGAACTTGCCCCAGTCTCCCCACGCACCTGACCTGGCCACCGGGCTGCTTCTTTCAACTTCTTTCTTCTTCTGCTTTTGGCTGCATGCAACGAAAGCAGCAAAAGTCTTTCTTTCTCTCCCCCAAACTCCACCAGAAATGAGACTTTGGAACCCTGCAAGGCATCCTGCTCCAAGAGGCTGTGCCAGCGTAACAAGTCTCGCAAAGACTCATTTCTGGCGGAGTTTGGGGGAGAGAAAGAAAGACTTTTGCTGCTTTCCTTGCATGAAGCCAAAAGTCTCTCTCTCTCCACCCCACCACAAGAATGGAACTGGAGATGGTATCCTGCAATCCCAAATGAAGAATGATCGATCGGTAGGAAAACGGGGTGGGGAATTTTCCTGCAGACTTTTGGGGGGATTTTCCCAGGGTCTCTGGTCCACGGGATTTAAAATTATGAGTTTGGTGGTCCTTGAGATCCAAAAGGTTGGTGACCTCTGCTCTCCTCTTACAGTGTCGATATAAGAAAATATCTTCTAATTGTCTCCCATCCAAGCACTACCAGACTCAACCTTACTTTACAAGTACAATGAAACTCAGCTACCCATTCTACCTCCGATGACACTCATGAACAATGAATTTAAAATTTTGAAATATATGAGGCTCAGAACTTCTCTCAGCTGCACAATTTGTGTTGTTAGGCAAGTCATCTAATACCACATTTATAATTGTAACAATGGTGAGCAAACAAATTTCTGGGAAGGTGCTTTTTTAAAAAAACCAGGCAGATCACATGCTTATTATCTCAAGCAAATGACATTTCTAGTACTTAATCATGATAAATTCTTCCAGTTCTCATGACTCATGCAGACTATTTTCTGTAGTGGAGCAATTAAGAATTATTTCTCTGGCAATTGCTGGGATCTGAAGCTTAGGAAAATATTGTTTTCATCGTATCTATGTATAAGAACTCTACTAACACCAATACATCTAATAAGATGCTACTCAGAATTTTATGGTGAATGAAAGTTTTAAATAAATAAGCAATGATTGAGTGAAACAGTTTGGAAAAGATATATTAAAAGTGATAGGAAGAGGAAAGAAGGATAAGTAAGATGGCATGTGTACATGTGCATGCATGTCTAAGAATAAGAGAATATGAGCTTTCCTAAAATAATACAGGTAGTCATTGCCTTACAACAGTTCATTTAGTGACCATTCAAAGTTACAATGGCATTGAAAAAAGTAGCTTATAACCTTTTTTCACAGTTATCATCTTTGTAGTCATCCCCATCAAAATTCACATAGCAATAGCACTTAGGATTTATACATCGCTTCACAGTGCCTTACAGCCCTCTCTAAGCGGTTTACAGAGTCAGCATATTTTCCCCAACAATCTGGGTCCTCATTTTACCCACCTCGGAAGGATGGAAGGCTGAGTCAACCTTGAGCCTGGTGAGATTCGATCTGCCAAATTGCAGGCAGCTGACAGTCAGCAGAAGTCGCCTGCAGTACTGCATTCTAACCACTGCGCCACCAGATGCTTGACAACTGGGTCATATTTATGACCATTGCTGTGTCCTAAGGTCATGTGTTCACCTTTTGCAACCTTTTGCCAAGCAAAGTCAACGGGGAAGCCAGATTCACTTAACAACCATTTTACTAACTTATATAACCCCAAAACCCTTCTTGCCAAAAACTTTATCTTTCAAATTAATACCATGATTTTTATTTGTTTATCAGTCAAAATTTAGATTCAGCTCTTTGTTGTTGCAGTGATTTACTTAACATCGGGGCAAGACTAGTCATAAAATGAAGCAAAACTCACTTAACAACAGAAATTTTGGGCTTCTATCTATCTCTTATGGGTCATAAGTTGAGGACTACCTGTATAAAAATGTTGTGAAAAAACAAGCCATTTGCTCGTTTGTGTGCTAGGTTTAAAATGTCATTGTTAAGGTTTCTTAAAATTTCCTTTTCAACTTTGAAATTTCATTCAGTATTGTTACATTTGTGCCTTCAAGTCAGTGCTGATTCATGGTGATTACCTGGACAGATCTCTACCATTTTTGGCAAGATTTTTGTCTTCTTATTTATAAATTCAATGATTACATAAACTCAATAAAGCCCTTCTTCTCAGAGCAAAGAGAGAGAGAGAGAGGGAGGGAGGGAGAAAGAGAGAGAGAGAGAGAGAGAGAGGGAGGGAGGGAGAGAGACTGGCTGGTAAGACTTGTCAAATTTTTCAACTTTCAATTTCCAAACATCAGAGGTGCTCAAAAGTTGTGACATGCCTTAAAAGACATTTTGGTTAAAAGTAAAGGTTCCCGTCACACATACGTGCTAGTTGTTTCTGGCTCTAGGAGGTGGTGCTCATCCCTGTTACAAAGCCAAAGAGCCAGTGCTGTCTGAAGACATCTCCATTGTCAAGTGGCCAGCATGACTAAATGCCAAAGGCACATGGAACGCTGTTACCTTGCCACCAAAGTAGTCCCTATTTTTCTACTTGCATTTTTACATGCTTTCAAACTGCAAGGTTAGCAGAAGCTGGGACAAGTAACGGGAGCTCACTCAGTTACATGGTGCTAGGGATTTGGACTGCTGAACTGCCAACCTTTCTGATCAACAAGCTCACCATCTTAGCCACTGAGCCACCGCATCCCTTTTAAAAACATTTGGGTTACTTTAATATAATTTAGATGTGCTTGGTAAGTAATTACATAAATATAACTTTTTAACATTTTGTTTGTTTCATTTGGTCCCCCAGATGGTTTTGTGCCTGAGGCAAGACTAGAATTCACAATTCTCTTGGTTTCCCACCTGGTGTCTTTAACCATTACACCAAACTGGCTTTTGTTCAATATTGAGGGACAATGAATTAATGTATCTATCTGAAGTCTATGTTGGGAGTCAGCTTTCAGGATTTTTTTTTTCTTTGTCTGAAGTTCATAATGTAATGAGACCTTTTTGTAGATGATGGTGATGTGAATGTTACAGTCAAAGGAGATTTTAAAGCAACTGACACAGAGGACAGGATTAATTGATCAGAAGGTACTTTAGTGCTTCTGAACACTGTACAATATTTTAATTGAAAGGTACAGCAGCTAATGCATCACTTGAGTGCCACACGGTTTCATCTCAAATGTAACAATGTTTGACATTTTGATTTTCCTCTTCCCAATTTACATAATGGAGAAGATTGTATCATAAAAACATTGCTGCTGTAAGTACACTGCTTTGTGGGGGAGGTTGTTTTGGCCAGCATCTCTTTATCTGAAAACAGCATGGCCATGTTGAGAATATACACAATTCTTAACACATGAAAGAGATATTGAGAATAAATTAATGGCTTCTTTCATCTGTTCAAGAGGATAGGATGTCTTCTGGAAAACAGATCTGTGGCCCTGAATATTTGAACTTGGATGTCTGCTAACATGTTGGCAGAGTATCCCTTTCATGCAAGGGCAATGTGACTTTTGATATTAAATTGTTGCATATTTTTTCACATGACCTAATGATTTATACAACAAATCTTACACCCACCACGCATATATAGACTAATGCTAAAGAACTGATGATGACAATGAACTTGAACTTTGAACAAAGGGTTATCTCAAAAATAACATCTTTGCAATTTATCATTGCTAAGAGATCAAGATGTAATACTGTTTCAGGTTTCCAAGAAACAGCAATTTAAAAATATTCAAAACATAGCAATGTTTCAAGAAGAGTGGGGAGGAGTTGACACTTTGTGGTAACCTGCTAAGCCATAGGTGGTTTTAGTCAATATTTGTTGGCTGGATTTAAAAATGAATGTATTAAATGAATATATTAAAAATGAATAGTGTTGGCTACCACTACCAACTGTGAAAGCTTCGCAATTGAAAACCAAGAATTACATAAAAAATCAACAATCAACAATTGAGTGCTGTTTTAAAAGCCGTGGTGGTGTAATGTTAAAGTGGGATTGTAGTAAGACAAGGGAGACTCAACTTGAAGGCCATCCTAAGTCATGGAAGCTCACTTGGTGATTTTTGGTCAGTCCCTCTCTCTCCTACCCTAGAAATGTATTTTGGGGGGAAAAAATGGAGAGAGTGATATGCATGTTGCTTTGAGTCTTAATGGAAAGGCAGGGCATAAATGCAACAAGCCACTAAAACTAAGTTTAAAAGTCCTTTTGAATGCCTCCCAGAAATTACTTTTATCAAGTCAACAGAGAGTGAACTCAAGTGACCAAAGGATGGCAAGGGGACAGAGCACTAGAGGGAACATTTGACCACAAGTCACTATCAGAAAAACACACAAGAGCTTATGTCATAAACAATATTTTTTTTTAGTATAAATCACAATGCTTGATGTACACTTTCTGCTGACTCAAAGCTAAGGAACCTGTGCTATGGCTTAGTGTAGCAAAAAATCCCCATGTATTAAGATATATTAAAAATTTTGTAGATAATTTTTCTGCCCATAGACTTATCAAAAGAATGTCCAGCAATGTTGTTCATGCAATCTGAGTAACGTATTTGTCTGGGTAGAAATTAATTTTTCTGTCTCATACAATTGAAAACCTTCCCCAAGTTTAGAAAATTACTCTATTAGAAAGAAGCAATTGAGGCAGTGTAACTGCTTGCTAGACGAAGGGATTAGAAGGTACTTATATTTTCCATAGATGAAGAAGACCTCTCTTGCCTTCTTTTATTATTGGGAGTCCTTAGTGAAGGTACGATGCAAAGATATAGTCTCAGCTGCTCCATCCCAGGTTGCTAATAAATGATAGCGACTGTTCAGTTAACATCCATCTCACATCTCCATCACTATTTTGTTGAAATGGACGGGAAGATAGGGAGCCGCTTCTTTCTTCTATTGGTGAAAAAAAATGACCGCGCAGGATCGGATACTATGCTGAAATACGCCTTTTCAATATTCTGCCCAATTCCTTTCCCTATGAATGGTGTTTCTGTTCATCTCTCTTTGTCTTACCTTTCTTTTTTTCTTTTAGATTGTGGGAGGGGAATGTAAATATAGGTAGAAAGGACAGGAATTGTTGGCTTTCGTTACCCACCTTTCCATGATTTTGCAGCTTACAAGATTGTTTCCACTCCCATTACGAAAAACTGTAATTCATCTATGCTTATGAAAAATTGTATCCTATCCTCCTGACACCAATACAATATTTGGATAGCAAAGTCTTTCCTGAGGATTTAAACAGAAGCCAAGGAAGGTAGGCTGGAAATACACTCACGCACACCTTCCTTAGTGAGTTTATACCCAAGATAAATGCATGAACCCTTGCATTCTCTCAAGAAGATTTTCACTTAAATGTGATTTGAAACAAACAAAAAAACAAACAAAGAACTCCAAAATGTTTTCTTTTTCGTTAAACTGCAGGGAGGGGAGACCAGGAGCATCAGAAGAAATGATCAGCATACTATTACCTGAAATATTTTCTCCAACGCATAGTTGTTAGCATGCAGGAGAGGGTTCTTTTGTATGAAGGAGAACCGGCAGCCCTTCCTTACCAATTGCCTTAATTAGGGGCATTTCAAAGTTATGATAGTGTTTTTTTAAAAAAAAAGGGCTTTGCAACCAGTCCTCACATTTACATTTACATTTTACTCTACTTGACTCTGTGGTTTCTTCCCCAAACCCCAAAAACTTTAACCTTAGACTGTCTACTATTGACCTCACCCCTTTCCTAAGAGGTCTGTAGGGGGCGTGC
The DNA here is from genome assembly GCF_049901735.1 of Notechis scutatus. Taxonomy (NCBI): domain Eukaryota; kingdom Metazoa; phylum Chordata; class Lepidosauria; order Squamata; family Elapidae; genus Notechis; species Notechis scutatus. The sequence continues at coordinate 153,880,544 of NC_142009.1, read as the reverse complement.
ATAAGCGCACCAACGTGCCTACCGTCCCTGTCCTATTGTTTCTTTTTATTTTTCTGATATGTATCCATTTCATGTATTCATAACCATGTTTATACTTATACCTGTTATCTAATAATCGCTTGACAAAATAAAATAAACAAAAAATAAATAAATAAATTTGTGGCATCCCATGCTCATGTGATCCCCATTTATGAGTTTTGCAACTGGTTTGCAACAAGCAGAGTTATTACACAATGTGGAAGTAACATTGCTCATCACAGTCATGTGACATTTCACTTAATGGCTGTGGGAAGTAATAGCAATAGCATTTAAACTTATATACCGCTTCACTTTGCTTCACAGGCCCCTCTCTAAGTGGTTTACAGAGTCAGCATATGGGCCCCAACGATTTGGGTCCTCATTTTACCCACCTCGGAAGGCTGGGAGGCTGAGTCAACCTTGAGCCTGGTGGGATCTGAACTGCCAAGTTGCAGTCAGCTGGCAGTCAGAGAAGTAGCCTGCGGTACTGTACTCTAAGCACTGCACCACTGCGGCTCATTAGTAAGATCATAAACTCATTGCATTCATGTGATTTTCTGCTTAGTGATCATGGCACATAGTGATCACAGTGCAAGTCCCAACTGTCGTCACTAAGTGAGGACTACATGTTAATAACAATGGGAAACTACTTAAGTAGTATATTCTTAGTATCTAGCTTGGGGACTGATGGTTTTTTTACACAGACAAGTAACACCACTAAAGAATTGTATATGAACAGTGACCTTTACAATAATAATAACAACAATAACAACAACAATAATAATTTACAACAGATGCCACTCCAGTTGTACATTTGAAATTCATATTTCTGTTGTTATGCTATCATTTACGGATAATAATTTTTCGGATATTTGAAAACTAAAACTATTTTAAAAACTTTGCCTGTATACAATAAATGTAGAATACCACTGGCTCATTATTATCGATACTGGAGATAAGTAGCAGGTGGACAATTTGGAAGGATTCTTAAAGAGCAAATGACTGCCTCCTTATTTGGGAAGAGAATTACCTGAATACAACAAAGATTAGTTTGAAGTAAAAATACAACAGTAATAAGTTCTTTGCAGACCATATTTATCTAGTTTAAAAATGGTGGGTATAAGTAGGTAGTCAGAATTCCACCTCTATTAATGTTAATTGCACAGATGTAAGAAGAGACGGAGTTTCCCTTTTGAACCCTGTCATTATCATTGCAGATGTCACTGGTTCTTTGGATACAAAATGTGATTGTTAATCATTATCTATTTACAACAATGTTTTATTATCCTTTGTGTCTTCTTCTTACAGCAATTCTTCCAGAGATTAAGAGTAATTACATTTTGTGCTTGATACGCAGGAAATAAAAGCAAAATCTCCAATGGTCAACTGAAGTATTTACATTTTAACAGTGAATGGATTTAAATAAAGCTGTTAATTCAGTTCCCCTCCCTCCTCCTGGATTTTGTGAGCCATATTCTTTTTTAAAGACCCGATCCAACAAAAACAATTATTTATGCATTACTACCCAGCCTATTTGGATGTGAAAATGCTTCTATACCTGTGTCAAAGAGAAAAGCAAAAGTAGAAATCACACTGTTTGGTTAATGAGCCAAAAAAAAAGGAAGCGTGAAGGTGAAAAGATAGATTTCTGGGTTAGAGTGACAAGGTGAGATTGTGTCTTTATCACACTTTATTGTGGTGGTGGAAACTTGAAGCATCACTGTAAAATCAGCAAAGAATAGAGCTGGGCTTTCCAGGTCAAAGAGAGCAAAGACACCAAATCTTATGGCCTCCTGATGTGGGAAGTGCAACTTGTTACAGAAGCATGAAGCTATTTTATGAGTGTCAGAAAAATTAAGTTGTTGATTCTACAAACATCTGCTTCTTATTTGCTCCCCCTCCCCCCACAAAAAAACCCCTGTTGGTAGTATCTTGATATTGCAAACACTTTCCAAATCAAATTTCTTGGGATCGCCTCAAGTAAAGTTCATGGAATTAAGCTTAATAAAGCTTGAGTAAAGCAGGGAAAAAACTGAAACAAAGATTGAAACAAAGATCTCCAGGGTGAAAGTGTCTACAGATTCCTTTTCTCCCCTGCCCGTTGTTGTTTGATTGTTGTGAATCAGTCTCTGATGATTTCATAGGCACATCTACACACATTTCTTGGCAACAATATGAAACTAGGTTGCCAAGGCTTTCTTTTGGAATGTTTTTCTATTTCTTAATCTAACCTATAGCCCTGGTGTTTTCCTAGTCAAGAGCTAATCAGATTCAACTCTGCTTAGATGTTGGCAATTGGCCATGCTAAATTAGGGTTTACCATCTACTTGGGAACTGCTTAGGAAAATAAATGTACCAGTTGGAAAAGCCTCTGTTTTCTCCATTTATTTATGACTAGCTGGATACTCATGCTTTACAAAGAAACTTTGTGATTGGGCTATGCAGAAGAAATTTGGTTCACAATCCATTGGCTTAGTGGTGGTTGGTGATTGAAACACATAAGGGAATATCGCTCCTGCCACCTTGAGTCCAGAAGCAGTTCCATAGGTGGAAAGCATAGACATTTTGGTGAGGTATCGACGTTTAGTACTGTAAGGAGCCCCAAACCGCTCCTGAGTGAAGGAGTGAAATGTCTGCCAGTTTGAACTGAGGTAACAGAATGTGAGGCAACTGGCAAGTGGAACAGAGTTCTTTTCAGGTGGGGAGGGGGAGTAGAATGTCTAACTCCTTAGCATCAGAGCATATTAATTACTGTATAAGAAATATTAATGATCTGATAGTCATTTCAAAAATTCATTTCTTAGCGAGCACCTAGACTCCAAGAGGAACATACGTGCCAAATTTCAAGTTTGTAGGCTTTATGGTTCTGGAGATTTCATGATGAGTGAGTGGTACTTGGCTTTTATATATATATATATATTATATAAATCTCCTATCATGATGCATAGTAAAATAAGTGGGGAGGTAACACTGTCAGTCACCTGTATAGAAGGTTACAGCATACAAACTATTCTACACGTCTAAAGTTTCCTGTTATCTTGTGGACAATATAGGTTATTGCTGTATTACCAACAGTGATGTAAGGTTCATGGTTACTTTAATAAGCTTTGGGTCATGATGGAAGGATATGATCATGGTGCCAAAAAGTCTGTATTAGTTCTTAGTTTACTTATCTATCTAGCATTCTGTTCCTCTCCTCTTCCGTCTCCCTTTCCTTCCTTTCCTCCCCTCCCCTCCGCTCTGCTCTGCTCCCCTCCCCTCTTCTCTCCTCTCCTGCAGCTTTTGTTGGATTTTTCAGCCAAAATTTTTCATCTTCTTTTTCACCCATCTTTCTCCAAGCCTCTGTCGCATCACAATAGAAATACAGATATCTTATCTACAGAGGTGTCCATTGAAAATGGTGTAAGGAATATCTTTTTTAGCACACAAATGCTACCCTTCTTTCCATAACTGTTTTTCTTCTGCCTGAAATAGTCCATCCCTATTTTTGTAAGTAGAATAAAAATGGTGGCTGTACTTTTGTATATGTAGCCTCTAATTTGAATATGCATATTTTTCAAATATGTTGTAATATGTGATCTGCAAGCAGGTAGTGATAGTAAGCACATGTGTCTAGATTAAAAACAATGTTATTTTTAATTAAAACACACATTCCATAAATATTGCTTATCTGAATAATCCCAGGGATTCAAAGCCATTGCGTTTTTACTACATGGTTCCATTTCTCTATTATGTGATCTATCTCCTGTCAAAATGTCTTCATGGCTGTGCAGCTGACTAGATCAACCTAGATCAACATTTTTCATAGACTGAAAAATCATAATAATATGCTTGGGACCTGATTTACACATTCCTTCTTTAAGCCTTGACATTGATAGACTGAAGCTCTGGTCACTTCAATCATAATGCTGTGTTTTCTCAAGGTCATGTATGAACAATTCCTCATTCTGGATGTTCGGTGGGTTATTGGGATAAATGAGACTGAATCACACTTACCCTCCTTTGGTATAAACCTTTTCTTAAGGCATGTCTGATTTAGACAAAACTGACAAGCTAGTTGAAGTGAAAATGTGATCTGATGATCTAGATGTGTATAAAACCAGATCTGTGCAAATCACCTGCTTCCCTTGAGAGCCACATAAACTGTACAGTCAGAAGAATCTAAAAAAGTCTAAACTATAATCTCCAATGCAAATTCACTTCAATTTTAGTACAACATAATAGAAATTAAACTTTATTGTGACATCTGCAGTGAGTAAATAAAACCTGGTGTTCCTTATATAAGTAGAAAGTGGAAATCTAACAGTCCTGGAGGTTGTCAGATTGGAGAAATCTACAAGAGGTTGATGGTTTGCTTGGGTCCCATCTTCTTGGGTTTTGATGATTCCTAGCTCACAATAATCAACAAAGCTAGGATATAAATTTAAAATGGTTGTAGCATGTATATTTTTGCCTGTTAGACTGGTTTTAAAAGCACAGTTAGAATTCTTGAGCAAAGTTGATAATAATTGAGGAACTAGGAGCCAAAGGAATAGAGGAAGAGAAATAGCAACTTGTATTCACGTCATTCTTAGAAATATGTAATATTTCTATTTAATTCTGGCAACCTAGTGAACATTCTGGTAGATTGGAAGTAAATGTCTTTAAGGAGATGGAAGAAAGAGAGAACTCCGAGATATATTTTGTCAAAAGAAGTCTAAAGAGAAAATGAGATGAGTTTGAAAAGAAATAGCCGAAACAGCTCATTTGTAAGCCAACCAAAATTAAACAGTAGGAAGAAAATCCTCTACAGATTTGTACAGCACAGCAATAGCCTTTATGCTTGGAAATTTATGGGCCATGGATAGTTTATAAGAAATGATGTAGTTCATCAGTGAGCCAAACTGATGGAACACATGGGAGCATTCTGCACAGGAAGTTGAGTTTTGGAATAATACTTACTTTGATAGAGTTGTTTTGTTAGCTACGTAAAAACAGTAGGGAAGCCAATGACCACTTACGCTTCAAGCATAAATATATATTTATAAGTCACCCAGCTGCTTAATAGAGATCCCTAATGTTTTCACAAAGTATATCTTATCCAAAGAACAATAACATCAGAAGACAGCAGCAAGGGCCAAGGCTTGCTTTAGGCAGCAGTTCGATTAATCAGGCCCCGTACTTTGGAAATAATGAAAAACTACTTAGGCTGCAGTCCTGGACATGCTTACAAGAGAGTAAACTCTGTGGAACAGAGTGGCACTTAATTTTGATAGACATGAGTAGGCTTGTGCTTCTAAGCACCAGATTTGAACCATCGTATGGAGCACAGTAGGCCATTTAATCTTAGACGTTACAGAGAAGGAAACCACATTTGGCTAAAATGGCTATTATACACAAATTGTTATGGTATATGTAATTACAACTTGATGTTATACAGATGACAGCCTTCTCCTATCTCCTGTCTCACTTTGTTTAAGTGGGACTTGCAGTGAATACTTTATTTTTTAAAGCTAAATCTGGAATCTAAGGGTATTTTTTAAAAAATCGATATATGCTTTAAAAAATTTGGAAATTTTAGCTATGTCATACATTGCTCTGAAATCAATTCAATTTTGGCTGATTAGTTTTTCAAGTCTGTCATTCTTTTTAAAAATGAAATTCATTTTAAGTTGAAAAAAGCAGGAGGTGTCAGCATCAAGGATCATGTTTTCTTTGATAAAATTTTAAATGTTATAGTAGATATAATTGTGGCAGAGCATTGGAATATAACAATGATATAGGTTTGGGACCAAAATAATATCAATATACAATATCAAAATACTACATTTGGGCTGATGTCTTAGGTTTACATTTTCAGATGCTGGTAAAAGGTTAATCTGTATCATGAATTATCAATGTAATCAGAAGCCACTATAGGAATGAACAGAGTGGCCTTTTCATTTTAATGTTTGAGATAAGGTTTTATGTAGGAAGTAGGCATATGAAATTTATGAATTTTATATACAGGGGAAAAAACGTATAAAGCAATGTGGTACCTTGCTCAATAATACTAACTGTGAGAGAGATCTTGGAGTCCTAGTGGACAATCACTTAAATATGAGCCAGCAGTGTGCTGCAGCTGCTAAAAAAGCCAACACAGTTCTAGGCTGCGTTAATGGAGTGATAGAATCAAGATCATGTGAAGTGTTAATACCACTTTATAATGCCTTGGTAAGGCCACGCTTGGAATACTGCATTCAGTTTTGGTCACCACAATGTAAAAAAAAAAAGTTGAGACTCTAGAAAGAGTGCAGAGAAGAGCAACAAAGATGATTAAGGGACTGGAAGCTAAAACATATAAATAACAGTTGCTGGAATTGGGTATGTCTAGTTTGATGAAAAAAAGGACTAGGGGAGACATGATAGCAGTGTTCCAATATTTCAGGGGCTGCCACAAAGAAGAGGGAGTCAAACTATTCTCTAAAGCAGGGGTCCCCAACCACCGGTCCGCTGGCTTGCTGGGCGCCGCCATCTTTTTTTGATGAAAAAGTGCTTCCGGTGAGCTTTTCCGGGTAGAAAGCTCACCGGAAGCACGTTTTCATCAAAAAAAGATGGCGGCGCCCAGCTGATGCCGGTACCGGGCCGCGGCGTCAAAAAGGTTGGGGATCACTGCTCTAAAGCACCTGAGGGCAGGACAAGAAGCAATGGGTGGAAACTAATTAAAGAGAGAAGCAACTTAGAACTAAAGAGAAATTGCCTGATAATTAGAACAATTAATCAATGGAACAACTTGCCTCCAGAAGTTGTAAATGTTCCAACACTGGAAGGTTTTAAGAAGAGATTTGTCTGAAGTGGTGTAGGGTTTCCTGCCTAGGCAGGGGTTGAACTAGAAGACCTCCAAGATCCCCTCCAACTCTGTTATTCTACATTCTATTCTATCTCTCCTAGCTTGTTTTCATATTGGATTGTTTTGGCTTCTCATCCCTGTTCTTTTGTTTCAGTTATGTATGTTTTGAGTTTCACTAGAAAATAACTTTAATTTAATTCTTCCTCTAAATAAAATTATATTGTAAGAGCCATTTTAACCACAGAAGCCATCTTTACAAATAGATGACATATATGTTGGTGTTTATCCAAATCTCTGATTTGTTTACCAAGGGGGGTGGGAATAGAGTTTCCCTTGATGCTTCCAAACCTTCTCACATGGAGGTTAAACAGGAGGCGGCTCATTAAATTTGACCAGAGAACTGGAAAATGAGATTTCACACTCCTGGGATAGGAAAGCTGGCATTTTGGGGGGTTGACTAAATCTTTCAAATTTGGTAAGTTGTGTACTTAGGTCATTAAATATTGTGAAAGTTAGGTGAGAATATGATTCCTAGTATTCTAGAAAGGAAGTTAATTGGGTCTGTCCACTCAATTGAAAGATAGATAAGTGCAGTACCTATGATGGCCTGGATGTGGTTGTTGAATTATCATGCTTTTTGTGCTATGTCTTTGTTTTCTTCTGGTTACACACACACACACACACACACACACACACACAGAGTGAATATTTCTGCAGACCTGCTGACAGAACCTTGCAAAATGTAAATCCAAATATAATAACTGATTAATTTTTCAGTATCCATTTAAAAGTTTTGTCAGCATGGTAGATAAATCAGGGGACTAAAATTTTGAATACTAAAATGTATTCTAAAAGTTAATTGATAACTTCTGCCCTTGGATTGATCTAGCTGGCATGTTCTGATGCCAGTATAATTGCTTTTATTGTAGTTTATCTCAGATTACATGTGCTGAGAATTTTCTGGTTGTACACTTGTCTTGACTTGGGGAAATCCTAGGCATAGATTCACATATGACATTTTCTTTCAGATTGAAAATAGCAGATTTTGTACAAAATGGTCAAAACTTCTACAGATAACCAAATAGGGAATGCCTTCAAGAAGCCATCATTAAACTCTAATAACAAGGGCAACCTCTTCCCACGTTATCTTTACTATCTGAACAAACCACAATTATTGTAAACCACTTTTATTATCGTATACTTTGACTAGCCAGGTTAGTCAAAGTATATGATGGGTTAACCTACATCTGAAGGTTGTATATAAATTCTATTAAGTTATATTTTAATTTCATCTACATGAGTACAGGGAGTGCATAAGCGCACAAACGTGCCTACCGTCCCTGTCCTATTGTTTCTTTTTGTTTTTCTTATATGTATCCATTTCATGTATTCATAACTATGTTTATACTTATATCTATTATCTTGTATGCGATTGACAAATCAAATAAATAAAATAAATAAATAAAACATGTGCAAGTATCATATGGGGGATTTGAATGAAATGAGCAAATGAGAGAGAGAGAGAGGTGGTTAGGTAGGTAGGTAGGTAGGTAGGTAGGTAGGTAGGTAGGGAGAGAGAGAGAGAGAGAGAGAGAGAGAGAGAGAGAGAGAGAGAGAGACGGATACCCCCCTTAATTAGAATTCATTGGAAATTTTATGGGTTTCTGATTCTTTTAAATTGTTATTAATAGAATGTAGGTGCTTTTGAATGGTCAAAACTTCTACAGATAACCAAATAGGTAATGCCTTCAAGAAGCCATCATTAAACTCTAATAACAAGGGCAACCTCTTCCCACGTTATCTTTACTATCTGAACAAACCACAATTATTGTAAACCACTTTTATTATCGTATACTTTGACTAGCCAGGTTAGTCAAAGTATATGATGGGTTAACCTACATCTGAAGGTTGTATATAAATTCTATTAAGTTATATTTTAATTTCATCTACATGAGTACAGGGAGTGCATAAGCGCACAAACGTGCCTACCGTCCCTGTCCTATTGTTTCTTTTTGTTTTTCTTATATGTATCCATTTCATGTATTCATAACTATGTTTATACTTATATCTATTATCTTGTATGCGATTGACAAATCAAATAAATAAAATAAATAAATAAAACATGTGCAAGTATCATATGGGGGATTTGAATGAAATGAGCAAATGAGAGAGAGAGAGAGGTGGTTAGGTAGGTAGGTAGGTAGGTAGGTAGGTAGGTAGAGAGAGAGAGAGAGAGAGAGAGAGAGAGACAGACAGACAGACAGACAGACAGATGGATACCCCCCTTAATTAGAATTCATTGGAAATTTTATGGGTTTCTGATTCTTTTAAATTGTTATTAATAGAATGTAGGTGCTTTTGACATGATATTCAGCTGAAAGTAGAAGGCAAATGCATACTTCCAATGGATTCAGATTATGCTATTGAAGATGCTTTAGGGGAGATTCCCACAGTGTTTAGTTTTGACATTACAATATCTCATTATTATGAAGAACAATTACTACTTGTACAGAAACACTCCCGTAGGATACAGTCTGTCCTGATGTTTGATTTAATTTAGGATAGCCTTTCCCAATCTGCTATTCTCTGGCTATCTTATGGCTGAAAAAAAAATCCACTTTACAAAGTTACCAAAGTTATAGGAATTCTTCCAATATCTTTAGCTAAGTTTATGGATATTTACCACTTAGAATATCTTTTCATGTTCTATAGGAGAAAATCTAGCAAGCAAAGCCTAAGTGTTGCATGTACCTGGGCCTGAATTACATTGCACTTGTCAATATGTTTGTGTCATTTCTTCAGTTCATGAACTTGTAGTGAAATAAAAACATTCTGACTTTCCATGTGTTGGCATAAAAAAAAAACTGATTAAAGCTTCTTGGGTCAAGAAATGGTCATTTCTGTAATTGCCTTAGAAAAGAAGTAACTGAGCAAATCAGTTTGATCAGAACATTTCTACTCGTTATGTATAATAAAATCTACATTAAAGCTTTTCACCAGTACATACAACCCTGAGTTAAGGCTTTGGTTTGCCTAGGTGATGGATTACAATTGAAAATGTTGATGTTATTGAAGGGAACACTTTTAATGTATGTTGCTGTAATATAAATAAGGTCATCGACATTAAATAGGATGTCAATGACCTACGAAGATCATAAAGTAAATAAAAGTTCTTAAAATAAGCATGTAACATTAATACCTCTGGGATTGTCATGTATCAAAGGCATTTGTTTATATGAAGGAAAGAGAGAATGACTTACAGATAATGTTGTTTGTCATAAGACTACATCTAGGCCCATCAGGCCAGTGAAGTTTCTCATGATGAACAATGGAATGCCTATTTCTTAGAGGAGCAAAGAGAGGCAAAATCTGATTCATTAAATACAGTATAAAAACATATATTACATAATATTACAAGTCCTTGGGCTAGTTCACTTCAGAGGCAAATCCAGACAACTTCCATTCAGAATCAGTAATCTGTCCAAGAACACACTCAGTCCAACGGAGGTTCAATTGGCACACAGGCATGATGCTAAATTTGTTGCCTATTCTGACAAGCACTTTGCCAACTTATATATATTCTTATTCTGTTAAGCCAGATCCATAGGTAGAAAATGGTTAAAAATGTGCATTTGTGTAACGAGAGCAGGGCTGGTTCACGCCAGAAATCCCACAAAGGCAAGTTCAGAATTCTAACCACAGGTGCAATTTATTTACTAAAAGCATTTATAGACCCCCTTCTCTTTTAAGAAGTTTTTTTTAGTAATTTACAGCTTTGGATTTAGAAGACGAAAGGCTGAAGGTTTAGCTTAAAATTGAGCAATGTCATAAGCCCATTGGAGAACAAGCGTTTGCTTTAGAAAAATAAATACAACATAGCTGTAACTTTTGGTTTTAACTTTTACAGCAATTTAAGGGGGATGAGGTTATGAAATATCTCAGTGACTTCAGATTCCAAGATGCTATCAATTGAGACCTGAGATCAGTGGTGGGATTCAATTTTTTTTACTACCAATTCTGTGGGCGTGGCTTGTTGGGCATGGCAGGGGAAAGATACTGCAAAATCTCCATTCCCACCTGCTCCAGGGGAAGGTTACTGCAACATCCCCATTCCCTCCCCACTCCTGGTGGAAGGATACTGCAAAATCCCATTCCTTCCCCACCCCACTAACCTGCTTTCCAGCTCCATTCTCCTGTGCAGGGCAACAAAAGAAGACCCAGCCGATCAGCTGGGACTTGGGAGGCAGAGAATAGATGGGGGTGGGGCCAGTCAGAGGTGGTATTTGCCGGTTCTCTGAACTACTCAAAATTTCCGCTACCGATTCTCCAGAACTGGTCAGAACCTGCTGAATGCCACCTCTGCCTGAGATGCTTGTGTCCAAACGGCGCACTTTTATTTCATACTTTGAACTGAAATTTGCTACACATCAAACTGGAGGTGGCTGAAAAATAGTGCACTGTCTAGAATCTGCTTCTAGAAATATCTTCATATCATAAACCGTCTGCCAAAAAATTAAAGAATAGCTATTTCATACCCCCAACATTAAGACTAGATTTCTTAAGTCATATTTGCAAGAATAATTTGTTTGGTTTTTTTTAAAGAAAATATAAAATATAGCTCCATATCCTAATTTCACTCATATACATTTCACTGAAATTATACAAATTATTGAATCAAATTATTCAGTAAATCTTTGAATAAACTGTAACAGACACTAAGTAAAAAGCCGAGATATAAGAAGAAAATGAGAATGAAAATGCTTCAAAGTTCAGTGGCTCTATCTTTTTACAATTCCTAATTAAATTAACCTTAACTTAATACATATGCTTTATTTTCTGGAGCTCTCTAGTCCTGTGTTTCAATTCAATATAGAATCATGAAAATTAATTCACCAGAGTCAGATTTTCTTGTTAGTGCATTGCTTTTTTATATATTGTTGTACACACAAACACGCATGTGTGTGTGTGTGTGTGTGTGTTTGTGTGTATATATATATATATATATATATATATATATATGTATGTATGTATGTATATATATGTATATATATGTATATATATATGAGAGAGAGTGGGGGGGGAGAGAGAGAGAGAGAGATATGAAGGAGCCATGAGGAGGTCAACCATGGCAAGTGATGAAACTGACCCATGGGAAGGAGAAGTATTTAATCTACTATTGCTGATAGGTTAAGTGTATCTTAGAGCAGAACAAGGAGCCAGCCATGAAGGGAGGTTTTCGATTAAAGATAAATGAGTTCCCTTCCTTTGCAAAGCCATTCCCTGGGTTACCTGATTTCTTTCTGACATCCTGGCAGCCACTTCAGTGTGTCTCTCACTGTGAGACAGTCAGCACCACACTCTTTGCACTGTAGGAAAAACAAACCCATCCCAACCAAGTAAAACACTTGGAAAAACATTGTCATGAATTGTGGTTTACTTGAAAGTTATGTATAAAGACCTTTTAAAAAAGGAAGGAAGGAAAGAAGAAGTCCCATGGGGAAATAGGCACTCTCTATTCAAGGGCCTTTGAGCTTCTTCTGGGATGCTGGGATGGAAAATGTACATTAAATATTGGGGAAAATGGGGCGGAGGCACAATGAGTTAAGTGCAAGCTATGTTAATTTTACTGCGGGTTATTTGACCTTGTCCAAAGATATGTGCAGGATTGAAAATGTGACTGTCTCTAATTGGGCAATCAAGCTGGTTTCCTCTTCTTCATAGAAAGAAGGATGGCCCAATAACAGTGATGCTTCTAAACAACCTGACAGATGCAAAAGCTCCTAAAGGGAATGACATTCTTGAGATTTGGCTCTTCAGCAATCTCACTCTTTAGTTCTAGTATGTGAGCAGCAGCTTAGATAAGAAACTGAAGTGGTTTAGGCTGGTGGTAGTGGTTTTAGGAGGAGGAGGATGGTGATGGTGATGATGACAGTCCTTCACAGCACAATAGCATTATAGCTTCATAGACGAGGATGATGTGCTGTGTTTGTGATTCACAGCAAAAACACCAAAGGGTCTTGGGGAAACATTAGGGTTAAGAAATGTTTTACCACATCACTTAGAATTATAGAGAGAAGTTTTCAACTGAATCAAAACCTTTGGTCCATCTAATTTAGGACTGACCATTTTGGATTGCAGTAGCTCTCTAAGGATTTTTTTTTTCATGCCTATCTAGGGATGCTAGGATTGAGTTCAAGACTGGCTGTACCACTGATCTATGGTTCCCTTCCCAACAATTCACTACATCTGATGAAGTGTAAAATCCACCAATATTTAGGAACATTGTGCGTATTAGATTTTAGGGTGCCACAGGACTAAATGGAATTTTTACAATATCTCAAAGGGGTATCCAATATGATGATTTGTGGGAGGGAGGCAAAATTATCATCATAAATTTGCTGTATAATCTCTCCCCTTCCGGATGTGGATGTGATGTTGTGTATAAGTATGGTTAAGAGGCAGAGTTTGTTTTGTACTATTGATATATTTGTCAAATAATGGAATCGCTGGATTCTGTAAACATCTTTAGCATTCAAGATCATATAATATGACCCAGATCATGGAAAATAAAAAGGTTTTAAACTTTAAAAATCTTCACATATTTAAGAATTGAAATGCATCAAGCCAATTGCTAACATTTAATCCTACAGTGCATAGAATCCTGTCACTGGATCTCAATAAGCTTGAGAAGAGAGGGCCAGATTAATGAAATAGTTAAGGCACTAGGATAGAAACCAGAAGACAGTGAGTTCTATTCTGGCCTTACCCATGAAACCATATAAGTGACCTTGGGCCAGTCACTCTGTCCCAGTCCTAGGAAGAAGGCACAATGGCTAATCACTTCTGAAAAACTTTGCCAAGAAAATTGGAAGGACTAGTTCAAGCAGTTGTGGTGGGGATTTTTATTGTATGAAAATGTGATTCCAAATACGATAGGAAGTATTCAAGCACAAGTTTCTGTTCAGTCTGTTTTGAGGGGGGAAAAGGAGACTATTCTGAACCCACACTTAAACTCTAGATTTTCTGGATTAATGAAAAAGTATGGAACAAGCAGGCTCTTCTTACTTACCAGGTTGCTGATACTTTCCTTTATGCTCATGTTTGGTCTTCCTGCACGCTGTGGTGAAGTTGGGCTTATAGCAGTGGTGGGATTCAAAAAAATTTATTACTGGTTCTCTGGGCGTGGCTTGGAGGCCGTGGCAGGGGAAGGTTACTGCAAAACCCCATTCCCTCCCCACCCCACTAACCTGCTTTCCAGCTCTGTTCTCCTGTGCAGGGCAACAAAAGAAGACCCAGCTGATCAGCTGGAACTCAGGAGGCAGAGAATAGATGGGGACGGGGCCAGTCAGAGGTGATATTTGCTGGTTCTCCAAACTACTCAAAATTTCTGCTACCGGTTCTCCAGGACTTATAGCTGCTCTCTAAAAAAAAAACCCCACTAAAATTATACAATAGCTTTTTTAAACAAGCAAAGTGAAGACATTTATATTAAATACTTTCCATATCCTTCAACTGTTAAATAGTATTTAATAGTTATGGTATACATATTTTAAGGATCAAAGATGCCTTATTTCACACATTGATATTTATTTCCAAAGAATTATTTATAGGAAAATATGACATTAAACATATTTAAAAAGTATCTTTCCTCATATTACTGCACAAATTAAGGGAGAGCTAATAGAACCGCATTAACCCTGTTTTTGCCTTCCCTTGTGCCCAACTGGGAAGAGACATTTTGTCATGAAGGAAATGAAGGTGGAGAGAGACTATTTCATTCTCCTGATGCTAACATTTCTGCAAGGTTGAAATAATTACTCTACAGCTATAGAACTACCATTAGATGCTTAGGTGTTCCATATGAAAGTGCAGGTTATTTTAGCCAACATAATGACTTGAACAGAAGAACTAAAGAACCTCTTGATGTGGGTGAAGAAGGAGAGTGCAAAATTTGGCTTGAAACTCAACATTAAGAAAACTAAGATCATGGCATCCGGCCCTCTCAATTCCTTGCAAATAGATGGGGAAGAAATGGAGGTAGTGACAGATTTTATTTTCCTGGGCTCCAAGTTCACTGCAGAGGGGGACTGTAGCCAAGAAATTAAAAGACGCTTGCTCCTGAAGCGGAAAGCTTTGGCAAATCTAGACAGCATACTAAAAAGCAGAAACATCACCCTGCCAACAAAAGTGCATATATCAAGGCTATGATTTTCCCAGTTGCTATGTATGGCTGTGAAAGTTGGACCATAAGAAAGGCTGAGCGCCAAAGAATTGAGGCCTTTGAACTATGGTGCTGGAGAAGACTCCTGCAAGACCCTTGGACTGCAAGGCCATCAAACCGGTCAGTCCTAGAGGAGATCAACCCTGACTGCTCTTTAGAAGGCAAGATCCTGAAGATGAAACTCAAATACTTTGGCCACCTAATGAGAAGGAAGGACTCACTGGAGAAGAGCCTAATGCTGGGAACAATTGAGGGCAAAAGAAGAAGGGGGCGGCAGAGAATGAGGCGGTTAGATGGAGTCACTGAAGCAGTAGGCGTGAGCTTAAATGGACTCCAGAAGATGGTAGAGGACAGGAAGCCCTGGAGGAATGTTGTCCATGGGGTCACGATGGGTCAGATATGACTTCGCAACTAACAACAACAACAACAATGACTTGAAAGGGTTCGCTTGCTTCAGATCATCCTAATATAAGATAGCATTAGTGCATATATATCTATGGAACAAGTGAGAAGTTCTGGTGAGTGATACACGGAAGTTAATAGGACCTGGCTTACTGTAATGCTTATGCTCATTTTGTACGATTTCTGCTCTGGCAGAAAGGGTGGACTACAGGCATTAGCAGAGCAACTCAGTGAAAAAAAACCTCTTTTATTTGTTTTTTTATTCTGAACCTTAAGCCTCCCTTCTTTCTCTTTCTCCCTGCCTCCCTCCCTTTCTCTCTTTCGTTCTTCTGCCAGGTTCTTTCTTTCTGCATTTTGCCCTTTCCCCCTGTCATGATGATGTTGACCAGATGCAACCCAGATGGCAGACAGCAGAGGAAAAACCTTCTCCATCACTTGAATTCATACACCCATTTAAAGATAAAACACAGGAACAACCCAGCTAAAAATAATCATTCCTTGTTATTTTTTTCCCCCTCAGGAAAAAGAAAAGAAAAGAAAGAAAGATAAGCTTGCAGTCCTCAACGTATTTCCTCTTTAGTTAGGAGAAACTCCCAATTAAGGTTAACATTCTGTAGATTTGCTCAGAGGTATGCTCTAATTAAATCAATGGGACTTATTTCCAAGTTAATAAGTTTAGAATTTGGCTGCAAAAGAGTGGTAACTAATACTTTTCAAGAAGAGGTGAAATAAAAACAATGGGGAGGTGTTTTTTTTTTTAAAAAAAATCCCAGTGTTCCTGCTAGAAATCTTAGACTTTTTAAAAAATTGGGGTAATTTGGATGATTACAGCTAAAGTACTCATGTTTTATATAAAAAGAATATTTGTGTGTATGTGTGTTTGTGTGTGCACGTATGCATGCGCTTACACACCTGCATAACTGTGTGTGTATATATGTCTGCATACCAACATGTTAAAAAGGCACACCACATATCTTGTATTGCTACATAGGAAGTGCAATTTATTCTGGGCCTGTTCTTCTCAGAGTCTACATTCAATGGCATCGGAGTCATATACAGAATCATGTGTACATGGACATTACATGTGAAATTACACAGCTTCTATAGCTATGCTGGAAAAAGTTATGCAAATTAAAGGTTGCCAATGGGTTCTGAAGAAAGAGACTGGAGAAGTTAGAATTCAAGTAGTTTTTAAAGATGACGTGGATTAACTCTTATTAACAAAGGCTATAATATGAGATATCTGGGATATACAGTACTGCATTTTCTATTGTATTGTTTCTTATTTTCAAAATTAAGCGCATTCAGTGTTATTATTCTGATATCACAAAACTCACAGTGGAGCACTGTCAATTGTCTATCCATTCTCTGACCATTTAAATATAACTTCAGGAATATATTACATAATATTAATATTTTATTAAATATTTTATCTATTCAATAAAAATTTAAATCTGATCTGTTCAACAAATTATTCTTTAATTCTAGTGATATATACAATTCAACAGCTGCTCACAATTAGTAGTTGCCAGAATGCAGCAGAAGTTTCTTATCTGTCCATGTTGCTGTGGGATGAATTTGCTTGCTATTTGAATTGCAATTAAAGCTGTGTTTATCTGACCAACTACCTCAGAGCTCCTTTAGAAAGTTCCCATTTTAGCCACAGACCAGCAAATAAAAGCATTCAAACAACAATAATAGTAAACAATAAAAATAAGATAGAATAATGATTATGATTGGCGGCGAATTAACAGTGGGCAGTTAAAATTTGCCTAATTTTACACACAGCATAGCAGAATTTGGCCATGTTCAGAGAAACTACTCCATACTGTTCTGATAACACTAGTTGCACATAAAAAAGATCAGTATTTTCAGGATATTTTATTAGGTAAGGCGTTATAAATTGAATCCACGAGTCCTTCTAGATGCAGTATAGCAGGAAATGACTTATAGTTTCAATTGCCCCTTGTTCAGGAGGGCGGAGGGGGTAACAGTCTTAGCTCATATGGTAGCTTTTTGTATCAGTCCTCCGAAACTGCCATGGAAAGTGTGTTTGCAGCACACAAAGGTTAATGCCCTTTGGATTTGGGGAGTGGTTATTTAATATAAATATCTCCCTGCATTAAAAGAGGGGAGTTTGACTACTCAAATAAACATTCTTGAGAAGACCAGCCCGATCTTGCTGGATTTCCAGATCTTTGTTTAAGTACACTAAGTGCACACTCATACCCCGTCATTAGAAGCAAAGTTCCCATTTATCGATGATTTTTGATTATTGATCTTATCCAGCCACTGAAACCTATCATCAGTTGAGATTGAAAGTGGCCCATAATTCTGACTCTGAAGCTGTGAGGTTTTGCTTTAAACATTTCATTTATGAAGAAATATACTTCTCTCTTTATCTAAGGGCTATATCAAACATCTATAAGACACATATTTATTTTTGGGTAGGTTCCATTTCACTTCCAAATGAATAGGAAGGCCAGTATCCAAATTCATTGTTAGATTGATTTTTAATAGGAATTTTAATAAGGGTATTCATTCATTTAGTAGATTGTTGGTATGCCTTTTGCCTAGATGTAAAAGGATGGCAAGTTGAAAGTCAGCAATTATTAAACATTACTAATTTTCTTTTCCTGGGTCAGTTAGTTTTCTTCTGCTTTTTTTTTTTTTAAAGTAGGTTTCAACATTTATCAGTTCCCATACTGTAGCTAATAGAGTAAGACCTTAGATTTATTTCAAGAAAAGCCCAGGGGGATAACAGGCTAGCTCAGGAAAAGAAAAGCACTGTATCCTTTTAAAATTCTTCCAAGTCTTAAGCTAGCAATATAGTTTTTCTGTCCTTTAGAAAACAATTTTAGCCATTGTGTTATTTAGCTGCACTAATTAAAGAAAAGCATAAAAGATATTACTGTGCAATAGGGTGGAAAGAAATGAAATATTATTTTAAAGATGGTTCTTGTGCCTACATAGAGATGCGTTTTGATTCTTTAAACTTGTATATGCAGTATAAATGTAACTTACGTTTGCATCAGAGATGGTATTCAGCAGGTTGTGACCAATTGTGGAGCACCAGTAGCGGAAATTTTGAGTAGTTCGGAGAACCGGCAAATACCACCTCGGACTGGCTCTGCCCCCATCTATTCTCTGCCTCCCGAGTCCCAGCTGATCGGCTGGGGCTTCTTTTGTTGCCCTGCAGAGGAGAACAGAGCTGGAAAGCAGGTTAGTGGGGTGGGGAGGGAATGAGATTTTGCAGTATCCTTCCCCTGCCAGGCTCACCAAGCCACCCCCACCAAGTCACGTCCACAGAACCGGTAGTAAAATGTTTTGAACCCCACCACTGGTTTGCATATACTGTATGTATATCCTCCCTCCCTCCCTCCCTCCCTCTCTCCCTCCCCCCCCCTCTCTGGCCAGTTCTGGAGAACCGGTAGCGGAAATTTTGAGTAGTTCGGAGAACCGGCAAATGCCACCTCTGACTGGAGATTTTACAGTATCCTTCCCCTGCCACGCCCACCAAGCCACGCCCACAGAACCGGTAGTAAAAAAATATTGAATCCCCCCTCTCTCTCATTCACACACACACACACACACACACACACACACACGGATAGTTAGGAAGGAAAGGAGTTGGGCATATAGTTTTTCTGCAAGAGAACACAGGAAGGCACAGTAGAAAGAAAAGAATCTAACAGGAGGTATATCTAGACTGGATACCTTGCCAAATAGGTTTTTCTTCAACTGGCTTAAAGCCAAGCCAACATAATTGCAAGACAGGAGATCTATGCGTGTGCCCACAATGTCTTTAAAAGGGACAGGATATGATGGGCAAAAACCTGGATATGAACTGAAGTTCGTGCATGTAAATCAATTTTAATGAGATCGATGATGAGGTTGTTGAGATCAAATAATTTAAAGAAAACTTGTTTTCACTTTTTGAATTTACATTGCTGTAAACCCAGATGCTTCAGGTCTACTTGATTATGAATTCATCTACCTATCCCATGATACATTGTCTATGTGCTTCAAACATTAAATTTCCCTGTCATTTGTCAGTCTACTGTGGAATGCCAAATCCAAGACTGTTGCTGTTCACATCATGATCGTTTTTTGACAGCAAGATTATAAATCTTAAGGGGGAGTGAACCCTCCCCAAATCTGTCATCTTGATAACTAAGGGAAAAATCCCAAAGCCCACATTTTTGAGTTTCCTGTGGGCGAAGAGTAAAGATGGCTCTTTCAATGCACTTAGTGATATATTTCAAGGTGTGATATATGTGGCCTGACATTAACTTTAATTTATCTCATGTTACCAGTCCAGTGATTCAGTTGTTAATGACTTGTGTTTCACATAACATACTGAATATGACTTCTGACAATTGCTGCTTTTAAACAGACCCATCTTACATTTTCTTTTTGTCATTGAAAGTGATCTGCCACTTCATAAACTTTAGACAAGGCCCACCGACCTGGCTTCTCCCCAAAGCATGTTGGCAAATTCTGCTGAAATATTCAGTTGTTGTAACTAGATGGATAGCAATCCATAGAAGTCCTGTCAGTGGATCTCAGTAAGTGCCACTATGCCAATTTGGTGCAGTGGTTTAAAGCAGGGGTCCCCAACCACCGGTCCGCGGACCGGTACCAGTCCGTGGAACAAGTCCTACTGGGCTGCTGGCTTGCTGGGCGCCGCTATCTTTTTTTGACGAAAAAGTGCTTCCGTGAGCTTTTCCGGTAGAAAGCTCACCGGAAGCACTTTTCATCAAAAAGATGGCGGCGCTACGCTCGGTGAGCTTTTCCGGTAGAAAGCCATTTCTACCCGGAAAAGCTCATCGAAGCGCTGGCGCCGCCATCTTTTTGATGAAAGTGCTTCCGTGAGGTCACCGGAAGCACTTTTTCATCAAAAAAAGATGGCGGCGCCCAGCTAATGCCAGTACCGGGCCGCGCCATAAAAAAGGTTGGGGATCACTGGTTTAAAGCATCAGGTTTGAAACCAAGAGTCTGCTAGTTCTAGTCTTGGCTTAGACATAAAGGTAGCTGGGTGACTTTGGTCAGTCACTTTCTCTCAGCCCTAAGGAAAAAAATAATGCAATGGCAAAGCACCAAACCAGATTAAACATATTCCAAGGAAATATTGGAAGAAAATTGGTGGTCTCCAAATCATTCTCCCCTTTTCTATTTATTGCAAAGCTGCAGTCAATGCTCCAGTTTGCAGAGGATGTAAAAAGGCACACAGCAGGCACAACAAAATGTTTCCTATGTATATGTCAGCCTACAAACTTCACTCATTTTACTAGTGATTGTATCTTCATGATGAGAATTCATTAAAGTAAAAGAAAGAGAGAAAGAGAGATAATTCTCTTTCAAATGTACTTGTCCAACTGATTGTGTGGTTTGGTTTATTAATATTGTGTAGCAAATGCTGAACAAGCAGTAAAGAAATGGCATTTTGCTTACCCGGGAAGGCATTTGAGCACTTATCAAATTCAAAATGAACTTTAAAGAGACGTTTGTATATCCCAACTCTTTTCCAGGATCTTTTCAGTCTGGTTGCTTTATTAATATTTGAAGTGACGTCGTCTTTCTGTGGACAAAAACTAATCAAATATATTGCTAAGCCTTATCTATTTCATGTATTTATCAGCTGATATTGACATTCTAGTGGCATTATTTCCCATTCAGAAAATGTCTCATGTGCTCTTGTCCTAAATTATGTGATTAATTCTGGAGTTTCTCATTATAATGGATATATATTACTCATCCCTGATAACTTGAACTGAAATGTTAATTTAGGATAATATGCATAGTTATGCACATAATCTTCTTTGTTTCATACACCGTTTTTTAGTCTGTAATTTCTGTTATTCAGCATGCAGGGTCTTCCAACTGGCAATTGATTAAAGCAATAATATTGCTCAGAAAAAAAGTGTGACTTGTTTTCCTGCCAGAAGCCCACCTAGACCTAGCATTACATTTGCAGACTGTGGTAGTCTTCAAGAATAGGATTGGTGGTTTTAGCATACATCACAAAAATGCATTTAATACATATCGTAAACATGAATGTAGCAATAGCAATAAGCACTTAGACTTATCTACCACTTCACAGTACTTTACAGCCCTAAGTGGTTTACAGAGTCAGCCTATTGCCCCCAACAATCTGGCTCCTCATTTTACCCACCTCGGAAGGATGGAAGGTTGAGTCAAACTTGAGCCTGGTGAGATTTGATCTGCCAAATTGCAGGCAGCTGGCAGTCAGTAGAATTAGCCTGCAGTAGTGCATTCTAACCACTGCACCACCGCAGTTCTTAATGTAATTGCTGTTCAGTGTTTAAGAGAGTTCAGTTCTTTGTGAATTGAGGGCATTCTCAATGGCAGGACAGATGATGATGGCAGAATGTAAGGCAGAGTATCAAGAAGTGATGAGGACAGAATTGCTGTGATTTTAATGGTGATATAAACAGGGCAGTTGGATTTGATGCTTTCCGGATTCCTGGGGCAACACCAAAACAGCACCATTTGCTCAACCCTGCTCAGTAATAATAGGAGTTATTTTGTGGGGTTGTAGCTGTGGTTTAAACTCATCTTTCCTGAACAAGATTTCAATGTTAAAATAGTGGCTGGGTGCCCTATATTTTGGAAAGGCATGACAGCAGTCTTTGCAAGCCTCTCATGTCCAAGGGATTGCAAGCAAACTTGGTTGTAGAAGACAACTTCAATGCTTAGCATTGCTCTTTCTTCCCAAATGAAAGTAGCTATTTCTAAACCAGACACCAGTATAAGCATGATTTCACATGGATTTCTGTCTTTGGGAGAGATGCATTTCCTCCTGGATTGGAGATGCATGAATGACTATTCTGTAGAGGAAAGAGTCTTAGATTTAAAAAAAAAAGAATTTCTGAATTGCTGCCAGCTAGAATAGAAATTAGTCTAGATGAGCTCATACTAGAGCTTGTTTATGGGTGGGTGGGGGAAGATAATCATCATGTCCATATATATATATACACACACATATATGGTTGCTTGACCACTTTTATCCAATTTCTTTTACCAGCACATAAAAGGAAATCAGACATAAATTTCTCTTTCAAAACAATTGGCTTAGTGATTGCTGACCTTCTGTTCTTTCGTTCAAAGGATTGATTGGATATTGTTGGATTGTTTCATTCTACAGTAATTAAACATAAAATTAATTATGCTGGTAACCCATTAGTTCTTTGAACCAAGGACTAAAACATTTATTTTTGCTTGGTAACTGGCTCTGAGAATCTGACATCAGGCAAAATGAAAAGGAGGAGAGAGGAAAAAAGACCCCTTAGCTGCAGACCAACAATATAATACGGAGGAACAATTTATGAATCAAAATACACCGTAAAGGCTTCTAATTTCTGTATCCCTGGAATATTGTATTAGTGTAATATAATTTGCTCTATCAATCTTTAAAACCATATATTTGGTAATTTAAGTATTTCCTGGATGACTAATCATGTAGGAAAAAAAGCATCAATAGAAAATATACTTCAGAAAGGATGGTGAGGCGGGGGGACCCAGGAGGAAAGGATATGGCATAACAATTGTGTAATGCTCAGTGATCCCAGCCCATTTGTGGATAGGGGGCTCTAATAAGCCTGTCTGAGTTCAACTTTCAGGCACCGCTAATATGTTCAGGCAGAGAAAGGTTTATTACTTTCATATGCATTGGCAGACGTAGGAGATGGAAGGACCATTATAAAGACATTTGCTATCAGCAGATATGCAGGCAGGTACAGGTCTTTGTGGCAGGTTGGATTCTAATTCCCACCTGTCCAAATTGTTGGGAACCCAGGGCACAAAGCCACACAGCAATGAGAAGAAGAGCTACTAAGATTGCTGTAACATAGGCAAGCAGCTGCACTGAGCCTTTCAGAGAATGTGGATGACTCAAAGTAGTATGAATAAGTCAGGATCCAATTAAAAGCTTTTTGGAAAAAAAAATCTCTTGCCCTCTGTCTTTTTAGTGTAATCAAAATGATTAAGTTTTAGTAAGGGTGCACACTGAACCAGATTCAATTTTTTTTTACTACCGGTTCTGTGGGCGTGGCTTGATGGGTGTGACAGGGGAAGGATACTGTAAAATCTCCATTCCCTCCCCACTCCTGGGGGAAGGTCACTGCAAAATCCCCATTCCCTCCCCACCCCACTAACCTGCTTTCCAGCTCCGTTCTTCTGTGCAGGGCAACAAAAGAAGACCCAGCCAATCAGCTGGGACTTGGGAGGCAGAGAATAGATGGGAGCAGGCCCAGTCAGAGGTTGTATTTGTTGGTTCTCCGAACTACTCAAAATTTCCACTAACGGTTCTCCAGAACTGGTCAGAACCTGCTGAATGCCACCTCTGCACTGAACTCATCAAAATGTTCATTTGCCCAAGTAGTCCTCCCTCTCATCCAAATCCTGCTTTTTCCATTATAATGTTGTTGTCTGTCTGTCTTAGGTCTTATTAGAGCATAGCAACATAGGCAGAATTATTGCCATTGGCTGTAGCTCTTAGGTTGCTTGGATGTAAGTGTGCATTCTCTCTTCAGTTCTTTAATTGGCTTACACACCAATCATGTAGGATCCTTAACACTTTCCTTTTGGCACTATATGTAAGATCTCTGATTTAGAGAATCAGATGCACTATTATCTGGCAACAGAGTGGTTTAGTATGCATCAGTATTCTGAGAGTGAAGTCTAGTGTCCTTGCTGGTATAGATAGATCTCTTCTCCATCATGGATTTATTTCACTTTTTGAAGCCTACTGCTCTGGGATTTAGGAAGCAATGTCTGCACTGATAATATTTCACACTAATTTTGAACCCTTGATACACCACACCCACTTTAAAGTGGAGTAATTTGTTGAGGTGAGAAAAGAAGCTTCATGTAACACCACATGGCTGGGAATCTTACTAACAGAAAGAGCAACCCAAAAAGTTTTGAATTTT
Organism: Notechis scutatus; assembly: GCF_049901735.1. Classification (NCBI taxonomy): domain Eukaryota; kingdom Metazoa; phylum Chordata; class Lepidosauria; order Squamata; family Elapidae; genus Notechis; species Notechis scutatus. Next base: position 153,856,141 of record NC_142009.1, on the reverse strand, counting down.
CTCCATTCTTCACAAATTACATTATTCCATGGTTGTTTTATATATGTACGGCTAATCAAAACAGAACTGGAGATAAGCAAAATAAGAATCTGTTTCGATTTGCTATCCCTTTGTAATTTTATGGATTTTGTAGAACTGAATATACGTTCTGAAATAAGTTGCTCTCGGTTATTATCAAACTAGCATCAAACTCACATAACTATTTTATTAAGTTTGGCAAATCTTATCAGTTCAGAAAAGGCACACAGTGAATGAACACTTTTACTTAGTTTGCACACACAAAAATATAGCTCTTAAGGTTTCTCGTGATAGCTAATGGATATGTAAGTCACCAAATCTCAACATTGGATTTGGCTTGGAGTCTAATTAGAGAATCTCTGAAATGATCCAAGTAAAACTTGATTATTATCTGAATTGTTGAGCTGAAACAAGAACTGAAATGCAGATTTAGTGTCTCTAATGTTTAGCCATTGTATGTCAGGTCTTTATTTCTTCTTTATTCATGGACCATACAAGAATATTGCTAACCAAGAAATTAGGCTGCTATTTATTTATTTACAGTGAGACTTCAAGATGACAATAATTAAAGAATGGAAAAGATCTTTCTGCTTGTATTTCCAAAAAATACAGTTTCTTACTTAATACAGTTGGGTTTAGATAGTTACTGCTTCGTTTTCTTTCTCCTTGCCAATACTTGTGCATTGATTGACTGACTGATCAAACAGGCTCTTGTCCTAAGATTTTTGTCTGGACTGAAAAAGTTGTATTCTTAATTAGACATAACTATACTAGCTAAAAGAGGCATGTCAGAAGTAAAGAAATAAGTTTAAGCAGATGATGTTTTGCAGCTACTGCCACTGATCACAAAACATAGCTAATTCTTAACTCAGTCCTATACATGATGTCTTTTTTGGTCAACCTCCAGTGAACTCATTAGCAAATCTCTCTTAGTTCTCTTTAACAGTCTCCTTGGGATTTTTTTTCTTATTATACAGTATATAATTAAATCTATGATCCTAAATAGACTTGCTAGAGACAGACTCAGAGGGATTTACTTTCCATCTAGGCATTCTATTTAAAAAAAAAAAAATCTTTGGATTTTAAAGATCTTTGGAAATAATTTCCAGGACATGATATCATATATTTATTTTTATATATATAATTTTTATATTGGCTTATTTTAATAATCACAATCTGGAGAAACAGTTCAATTACATTTTAATAATGCTTTATTAGAAATAGCTATTTTAGAAAAGAAAACAATCCAATTAACATCTGTAAATATGTGCATTTAAAATCAGATTCCCCTTGAAACTATGAACAAGGACAAGTATATCATTGAGACAGAAGTGCTTGGCAGTACAAATTAATGAAAGCCACTTGTGAACAGGTCCATTCTAAGCTTGCATTAGAACCTCACAGAGCTTAGCATCAACATAGTTGATATGAACAAAGAAAGGCTTACATCAGGGGTGTCAAACTCACATCGTCACGGTGGCATCATGTGACGTATTGGGACTTTCCCCCCTTCGCTAAACCGGATGTGGGCGTGGCCAGCATGTGACGCATCCAGCCCACGGGGTGGGAGTTTGACAGCCCTGACTTACATTAATGTGTTCGGACCCAAGCCTCATTCAAATCAAATAAACACAAAGTATATATAAAAGCAAACCTTTTTAATGCGTCTCCATGAATTCTGTTCATTCACAGCAAAGAATCATTAAAAGTAATTGTCCCAGATAAACGCAAGCCCTTTCAAGGTTGTGAAAGGCTGCCAAGAACACAAGATTAATTGCAGGGAAATATCCAAAACCAAAGGTCTCTGAAAACAAACCAGAATAGACAGGACTTCCACAAGAACTTGGAGTTGAAAGAACTTCTTTGCTTCCTGCAAAGAACCCAACCCCTGAAGGCTGACTTTTATTCCTTATGGAATAAGGAATCACCTTGCAGCCTTAATCCCGAGTTGCCCATGTTGCTGCACTGGGCACAGGCTCCTCAGGCTCCTCTGCATCACTGCTGCTAGACTCCTCGAAGGCAGCACCGCACTCTTCAATAGTCTTGGCCCCATCCCTGCATCACACGCAGGCCCCTCATCTGAGTCCTCGCTCTCAAGAGACCTCAGCCGTCCACACCTGCTGCTGGCAAACCACAACATAATGGAGCTATCAAGAATTCCCTTCTGAGATTACCATATTTGCCTTTCCATTTGCTAATCATTATCAATCCACCTTAACATTGATTTTATAACATTGGATTGGAAGTTTACAGCATGATAAGATGCTTATGGTGGTGGCTCTCTCCTTCAAAGACAGCACCTTCAGCCAAGCATTGTTCAATTCATCTTAGCCGATTGTATGTGCACACAATGTGAGCTATTCAGATTTCATACTGGTTCAAATGGTTAAATCACACAGAGTGCTGCCCTCAAAACTTCCAGTGCTCCATGAATGAACAAGCAGAACCTTCTTCATACAAACAAACAAACAAAAAAATCTCCCACCCAGAATGTCTAGGCATTTGTGCATGTATATTTGTGCATACTTGTCTGCTGAACTGCAAAACATTCCTCCTGGTAGGTTGCTCTGACAGCAGTGTTAAAGGAAAATCAATTTTTGGAACAATTAACAAATGCACTGAGAAGCTTCAAAAACCTTCTCTTCATTAAACCATAAGATCAGCATTGTAGAGTGATGAAAATGGCATTATGGGCAGCTTTGTGAAATAATTTTATTCCAGCAAATTCTGAGCACGTGACATGGTGCAAACCCTGAGTGAGTATCATGCCCAATCATTGCATTTATAGGCTTTATTCCACTTACCTGAATGAAATGTTAGCTGGGATATCAGTGGTACAAGCATTGGAAATTTCTTCTGTATACTGAAACTGCATCTTGATGAAAAGGACAACATTGCCTCTATGGTGTGACATTTCTCACTGACACAAAGCACAGCTATCTTGGGGAAGCCTATGGTATGCCTTGGGTTTGGCCTAGAAGCAACAGGTGTGAAATCTTCACATAGCAACCTAGGTGTGATGTTCTGCAGTAGCTGCATATTTGAGGGGCAAAGTTGAAATCCATTGCATGCACATTATTGTTAGGAATAACAACATTAATATGATTTTATTTGTTACAGTTCTTCTAATCACACACACTGGGCAAGTTTCCCTGTGTTATTTGCTCTGGTACACAAATGATTACTTTAGCTTCAGGATACATATCCAATCTTGTCTAATAATAATTTTGTCCCTAGCTAATATATCAAACTAAATTACATGAGAGAGACTTTCCTTTGTTGAGAAGTTTTCTAGATCCAGCTCAAATGAAGATAGCCATACTTTTCAGTAGACCTTCAAATAAAGGAATCAAAATTGTGAGAATTATTTTAGAATGAGAGGGAAAGATATTCAGCATACATTATTTCTCAGTTATTCATATAACAGGCCTGAGGTTATTCTTAGCATGTATTGTAAGTATGGTAAATTGATGTAGAAGAGAAAATAGATAAAAAATTGTTTTCCGAAATTTTCAAATATATTTGTAATTGTTCCATGTAGACTGTTCCTCCTATAATGACTGGCATGTTTAATAATGATTCTTTTGCATATCATAGCATAGCTTTAGACAATAGCCTATAGCTACTGGACTAGCAATATAACTTAATGTCCATTTCCATTTTGAGCATTTATGGACAACTGTAAAATCACTCAGTCTTCAGTTGTAAAAACATGAAAATGAGAGGAAACCTCAAACATGAGATTAAAATCCCAAACAAGAAGAGCCATTTTCCGGGGATAACGGTACCAGATTCCTCAAGGACAGCTAAGATACTTCTACTTTACTCTTTATCCCTTGAAGAAAATGTAGGAGAAAGAATTGTTCCATCTGCCTTTGGAGGATAAGTCAATCTTCATCTTCTTTCTTTCAACAGGAAAAAAAAGGAAAAAAAACCCAAAACAAAGAAGAGAATCATTGAGTTTTATGCCTTAAACTAGAGTAGAACAGATAAGAAAGAAAAATGATTGGGCAACCCTAATCTAAGAATGTATTGCCCTAGTAAACAATAGATTGCTGAAGAATGAGTTGGCCAAGAAAAGAAAAAGAAAAAAAAAGACACAAAGAAAAAGCACCATTATGGGAAGGAGAAAAAAGAAAAAAAAGAAAGAAACCAGTTTCCATCTGTTGCTGCTGCTGCTGGTAATGTTTTCAGATTAAGATGGAGGATTAAGGAATTTTACTCAGCAATTTGAGATGCTTTGTGAAGAATAGAGGAGATTTGAACTGCTTTGTTCTGAAACCACATGTTAGTGAAAAAGCAAACAAGCACTTAATCCTGAAAGACAGCCAAATTTGACATCAATTTGTCCTTTGGGAGGTGACCAAGAGTTCTTTGGGACAGGCTAAAACTGCTGGGACCTAAAAGGGCTTTGTACACTTAATGCCAGTCCTTGTAACCAGCTCAGCCAGCCCTGAGATGCCATAACTCACAATCGCTGAGGACTGGTCAACAGTTTTATAGACCCAAACAAGGCTGAGTGTTTAAAAAACACATACAAGGTGCCAGAGTGTTTACCAAAGAGAGTTAAAATATGATCTGACTTAAGGTCATGCCTTCCGTCTTAAAACAGACCAAGGCAACAGGGAAGAAAAAGGGGATAATTATCCTGTTTGTGATGTTGGATGGTTTCCTGTAACAATAAAAATATAGCAGCTGACAACTAGACAGCTGAATATATACACAAGGCTGCATTGTGGCCTCTGATACAGGCACTAATGTCTTATGCAGATCTAGAAGGGGGTTGTTTTGTTTTCTTTCTAAACAGAACAGGGAAGGGTATTTTCAGCCAAGCTCACCTTTACCAGAACATTTGGGGAAGAGGCAAGACAAGACAAGAAGGAACTGCTTTTCTTTTCTTTTTTTCTGTGTAATTTCAATGGATTAGAAAGTCAGACTAAAGATGGACGCAACAGCTGACTCATACTGCTGTGTTTTAACTGGAAACACAGTATTTGGTTTTTAAAAGGGGGGGCGAGAATCATTAAGAGAGACTCATCATTCTAACTTACTTAGAATTGCTAGTTTGCACAACACCCTTCTAAACCAATCTTCTTCTATGTAAAAAAGAGGGGGGGGGGGAGATGCATTTAAAGTTGATGTGCAGCCACACAATAAATTGTATTTTACAATACCAAGTAAACACCTTCAACCCTTCTAATTCTAAAATAGAATTATCCCTAGAGGAAACTTGAATCAAGGAGAACTAGAGACCCCATTACTTAAGTAAACAACACCAACCCAATCAAGTAAGAGTCTATTGGGTCATTTTTCTTGCCTCTGCAGTTTATTAGCCCTGAATTTCCTTTTTTTTAGAGAGCAGCTATCTAGCTCTTAGGGAGACATTCTTAAGGTAATTTGATATACTTTTTAATTTGCTTATATTCTGTTTACAACATCTATAGCTTCTCATGATCGTGACCTGGTACCCTTTTAATAGCATAGTCATTTACTGAGTGGAAAGCAAAAACTGACATGCTTTAAATGTGCCCTTTCTTTTCTCCATTTCACCTTTTTGCGTTTCTGTCTGGGAAAACCCTTTCAACCTAAGGCAGTTCTGTAAGCAAATTACCAATATATGATCAGGACACAGGAGTGGATATTTTAACATAAAGCAAAGGACAAAAAGAAAGTCTCTACTTTCTGGTTTTTAATGATCACATTAGGGAACATATAGGGAAAAAAACCCTATTAAAGAATACCTTGATCCTCTGTCCTTTTGAAAATGATCAGATGCTTGTTAAAATCCCATCACATGTTGCATGATTTTCATTACTGCTTTGAACATAACATAGTAAATGTTGACAGAGTTAGCTGCTGCATCCTTTATAGGAAAATGCCAATTTGCTAAAATCCACTTTCAGAGAAGAGCCGACAATTCAACTGCTTCCTATGGATTTCTGCCTGCATGTGTGTGTGTCTGAATGTACGCAACAAGAGTGAGAGGGTAGAAGGATCAAAGAAGGGGTGAATTGAAATAAAAAACACAGTATTCATTTGTGGAGCTCGGCTATAGCAGAGCAAATCTAGGGTGACTCAAGGGACACAGTGTCTTGTAAAACATATGTACTTAATATAAGGGTCATAAAACTTATTAAATTAAAAGCTGGGTTAAAAATAGGAAGAAAATTTATGTGGCTGTCTGAAATAGCAATAATTTCCCTTTGGCTTTTGTTGAAAACCCATGTCCCTCCATTCCTTCCTTCCTTCCTTCTTTTCTTCCTTCATAATTTGCAAGTCAGTTGAAATTTCTCCTTCTCCTGTAGAACAATTGATTACATGCACATTAAGGTAAATGTAATTAGGTATTAACAAGGAAACATGGCCCTTCAGTTGTTCCTTCCATTAAGACAGAAAGAGAGATGGCTATAATCCAGACATAGAATATGCAAAGGCTTCCTATTTTCTTACATAAAAAGAGAACAACTCATCAGCTTAACGTTTTCCATTGCATATACCAAATAATCTAGGCTTGTAAAAAGAATCTGGCATGCCCCAGCATCAGTGGTGGGATTCAAATTTTGTTACAACCGGTTCCGTGGGCGTGGCTTGGTAGGCATGGTGTGGTTTAGTGGGCATGGCTTGGTGGGCGTGGCAAGGGAAGGATACTGCAAAATCCCCATTCCCTCCCCACCCCACTAACCTGCTTTCCAGCTCCATTCTCCTGTGCAGGGCAACCAAAGAAGACCCAGCCGATCAGCTGGGACTAGGGAGGCAGAGAATAGATGGGGGCGGGGTGGGTATTTGCTGGTTCTCTGAACTTCTCAAAATTCCCGCTTCCAGTTCTCCATAACTGATCAGAACCTGCTGGATACCACCTCTGCCCAGCATGCATAGCCATTGAGTCCCTGTCAATAGTTTATATTCAGTATTGTTTATTTTGTTTCAATACAGAGCTGTCCAAATGATGACACTGGTTTTTCCTTATTTTCAACTGTGAAGCATCAAGTGTACAGTGGAAAATGGAGTTCAGATAGGACATTCGATGCCTGTGTAATGTGTCTAGGTGTGCTTATAGATTTTGAAATTGGAGACAAATTGTGAAATATATATATAACATCCAATAGACACGTTGTTTATAGTATAGAATGTTTAGAAATTACTGAAAGTAATGGAGTATACATGTGTATACTTTGTAGTATGTTTAGAAATTACTGGATGTAATGATATATACATGTGTACCAGTAATGTCCCAACATTATTTTGCCCTCTGGGAGTGATGTAGTCATTTTTTTTTTCTGTGAGCTTTGAAAAAATTGCTGACTGGGATGAACTGCATGAGGGCAGGAGAGGGAAAGACCCAGTATGGTAGACAATCCAGTATTGTAATTCTGCTACTACTGACACAATCCTCAAAGTTTCTGAATGAACGAAGAGTAGACATTTAGTAGTAAATTACATATAAAAGTTAAATTATTTCTTGTGAATAATTCTAAAGTTGACCTCAATATCTGAATAGCTTTATTACTTTAATATCGTATTGGTTGTGTTTACTTTTCTATATGCCAAATGTTTGAGTTCTTAAAAGTACTATGTTGTTGCATATTTGCATGTAGTTGCTTGTAAATCTCTTAAGAGTCAGATGGTTGGAGTAGCATAAAAACACTCTTAATAAATAAATAATAATAGTTGCACCACATACATTTAATAATGTTATCTTTCTGCTACATTAAGCATTACAGAACAGCAGTACCTTAGTTCTTAGAGTTTCCAGGGATTGCATACAACATTGTAGCTACAACCAACTCAGTCCTAGCAAGGGTCTTGGGATGTTCTATTTTTGACCTTGGTTAGGATTGTGTTTCCCCGTAACTGATGCACAAAGTTGGATTCACGGCTCCTGTGCATGACCATGTAGCAGTTTGGCCAGTGGGCCTTCACACAGCTTCATTTTATGTATCAATTATATCTCTGGAACATGAGGTCTGGTCTCCGTCATGTCAAGGTTGAACTACTGCAATGGGATCTACTGTACATAAGATTGCCCTTAAAAGAGCATTAGATTGATTGAGTTGGCTGCAAAACATTTCACGCAGTTTGGGTACACTTTAATACACCCATGATTTACAAACTGCACTGGTTTCCATAGACTTCTAGGTAGAATTTCAGCTCCTGGTGGATACCTACATGGCACAGAGCCAGGTTATTTGCAGACATAATATAAGGTTATTTCCAGGGCTACTTATCCCCTATTCCATCTTCCCAGCCCACCAGATCCAACAGCAGCTACTAGCAACTGAATAGGGACTACTGCCACCGTGCATGTTGTAGTTTGAAGTGCATCGTCTTGTAAGCATCTATAACAGAACAAATATTAGGGACACTGAAATTGATTTCCCTCCCCTTACAGTTTCATTATTGACATAATATTAATTCAGCTTACTTCATTACCATAACTATTACCCAGCTTTCTATCAATCTTTTCCCCCCCCAGCAAAGTAGGTCCGACTCTGACTTTTCAACCTTTGCCTTAAATGATCTATTGATCCTTTCAGAACTGTCCCAATCTGTTGGATTCACTTGCATCCATAGCTTGCTTGTACTGGGAGCAAAAATTGTAATGTCATATTCCTCAGCCAAACAAGCCACACACAAAGCCTCTGTTTCAGACCCATTTATAAGTGCTTTTTCCTTTTCTTCCCCTTTGTGCCCTCCAGTCAAAATTTTCATTTACTTCTTCTGATTTAAAATTGGAATTTGTAATTAACAAATATTTTTTAAAATATAATGTGCATAGCTTTACTTTATTAATATGTTAGCTAGTCATGATTTGAAATTGCCTTCAACTTGATACAATTATATCAATAAGTACATTCCTTCTTTGTGTGTGTGATTCAGGTGAATTGTGTTTATCCAAAAACCATGATGTGGTCCTTTTAGATCGGGGTGTCAAACTCATGTCATCACGACAGCATCACATGACGTGCCGAGATTTCCCCCCTTTGCTAAACCGGACATGGGTGTGGCCAGTGTGTGACGCATCTCGCCTGTGGGCTAGGAGTTTGACAGCCCTGTTTTAGATAATTATACAACTGATTTGTAATGGTAAAAAATATGATGCACTGTACAGATATGTCAGATATACAATAAAGACCAAAAAATGCAACAAATATATCTATTTATTCCAGTCTCACCATTGAAGACAGCAACCATCTCCCGTGCTCTCTACATTCTGTAGATTTGTGCAATGAAGCCATTTGCTCCAGGATCAAACTATATTCTTTTTGAAATACTTCGTCTGCTTGCTCAAATGGGAATTTCTATAGTAGAATACATTATCAAGTTGCATTATGATTTTCAACCAACTGCTTTACATATCCAACAAAGTGTGATGGAGCATTCCTAGTCTGTGTCATCTGAAACTGAAAAATCCGGCTGATTTCAACTGCCAAACCTACAGCGATGGGAGTTGTTCATTGTACTAATCCATGGCATGCCTAACCAAGGTTCACTTAATTATCAACAGTTGGTTGTTGATTCATTGAATTATCTAAAATTGAATGTGTTGTAAAACAACTAAGCCATGACTAAACAAATTACATCATGTCTTAATATAATGTTCAGTGTAAAACCAGCCTTTTCCAGAGCATAGGAACAAAGAAGAAACAGTGTGTAAATCTGGATGTTTGCAAAGGGAGGGGGAGAGTGAGAGAGAGAGATTTCAATTACAATTTTATAAATGGTCAGAAGCCCATTGATTTCAATGGAGCTTACCTTTAAAGTAGAATAGGTCTATAACCTTTAGATGTAGCATTACCTTCGTATTCCTGGGCCCATGCCCTATAGAATAATATATTACATTTGGTGTGAATAACTTTAGGATTGCACTTTTTGGGGTGACTCCATATAGCTAGGGCATATGCCTACAACAAGAGGTTAATCCTAAATTATTTTAGAAAGACATTGCCAATATGATATCCACATTTCTTATATTTAAATTATATACTTGCATTTCAAAAGTCAAGAATTATTATTTTTTCTAAATGTGTGTGCATATGTAGAGGGGAGGACAACTCTAAAAATTGGCAGCTTTATGAAATTTAAGCACACTGCTAATCATGTAATTGTAGATGAAATATTAAAGAAGTGGACTAATTACATGCAATACTCTTGAGTCCAATTAAAGTAGCATCTGTAATGTAACGTAAAGATAACCTCTTCCACTAATAAGAGATACTTTCTTAACAACAGAGAATAAAACAGCTAAATTGGATAGGCAGTTGAGATTATAAATATCCTATTAGCATATAAAATGAGGATTAACCTTATTTAATCATTGCATGGTTGATCATCAAAAGTCATGCTTCACCTTTATAATATAGTTGTATTTAGCTTGAATGATTATTAGTAACGCTAGTTAACTACACGATTTCTATCCATTGAAAAAGATCTGATAAAACATCTGATTGCCTCTCTCCCCCCAATCCCACTTTTCTACAGATAAGAAAAAGCCTTCATCTTTTAGTTGCTTAGTTGGATGACCTCTAGTGAAAACCAGGACTATGGAGGTCTTCTTGCTTGATGTACTGGTAGGTAAAAGATATGCCCATTGTCTCCAAGCAGAAGTTTTTTAGATCCTCCAATAAATCCACTGCCAAAGAATAACGGCTTTAAAATCTTTGAAAACTGGACTCCATTTTCCCCTAAAAGAAATCATAAAAGTTCTGTTCATACGTAGTGAATAGTAAGAAGAGATTTGAGGGGGGGGGGGAAACAATCTCCATTGTATGCTAACCCTACCTTCTAGCTTCTCATTCTTCTTCTCTTGAGAAAAGAAAGGTCTGTAGCCAATTTCTATGTCAGAGATAGGTGACCTGGTACATCCAGACATTAGGAGTCATTTCCCACTGGCCTCATGGGCATGACCAAATGCAAGGGATTGTGGGAACTGCAAGCCAAAACAAGTGAGAAGCAGCAGGTTGCCTAATCTTGGCCAATCCGCATTAGCTTTTAAGTGCCTAGAAGCTTCCATCGATTCCTCAGTGTTCTGGATCATGCAAAGAGATCTAGTAATTCTCAAAAGAATGTCAGCAGAAGTTTTTCAAGTCTAAATCTTCCAAAAGCTGCTCAATTTAAACAAGAGTTTGGGAGAGGAGTTGGTAAGCATGTCTATCCCCCCCCCCCCCATCAGAATGCCAGCATACAGTAAATTGCTACACTCTTTTGACAGGAGCTTTCTTAACTGAACTTAAAATACAGCTGGAAGGGATGGTCTTCAATTTCTTTTGTTTCTCTGAATGGCAATAGGTGCACAAAATCATGTCTTGAAGTTCACGCAAACTCTTTCCTGAGCCACAAACCCTGAGAAATAAAGTTGGTGGTTGCACAGACAATGAAAAAGTGCTTTTTATTATTTTTAAATCAAAGTTTCAATCAATCATTCTATGGAGATGGACAGCATTTCCACATTAATTTCCAAATCTCAGTTCAAATGGAAAACATATCTGTGTTGTATATATTCCAGACACCGGTGAATTAATAGCACAACTAGGAATTTCCTTTATATTATTGTCTGCCACTCCAATAAACAGTTTCAGGATTGTCAAGTGCATACTTCTAATAAAAAAAAAAAAAGATTCGCAAGGCAGCAGGTGACGTAAAAAAAAAACCAGTTCTGTATAATCCAGTTTGGGCTGTGAACATTTGTTATCCTATGAATTTAGCACAAAGCAACAATTCAGCTTTATCAGTTGCAGAAACATTGGGGAAGAAAGGTTTATATTAAATCTGCATAAGTGCAATGAAAGCACATATTCAATAACCATGATCAGAGGTTAGGAGTGGGATTGACAGGCTTGATTATATGCATATTTTCACAGATATAATTTTTACTGAGGCCAATGGAATTTATTTCCAAATATATGTGTGTTAGTTTTCAGCAGACATCTCTGGAGTCTGTTCACAGGCTGCTGCAATACATTGGCTATACTGTGTTAAAAACTACTGAAAAAGTACTGGATGTCCTTCTTCTAATTTCCTGTGGTGGCTGAACTAATAAAGGTTCATGAATAGTTATTGTGAAGCCATTGATGCTTTTCCTCGCAAGGATATCCATGTCTCATGCTTACAGGATAAAAGAATGCAATTATGATTATTATTTTTTTTGGTCAGGGAGTGCCTATATTAGGGTCAGCACTGGATGTCCCTAATCTTGTCTTTATGCTTATGAATTTTATGAAGCTTTAACGGTGTGATCTATGAACTGCAACCACAGTTTTTCTCAGTTCAGTCCAGTCCTTTGTATCCAAAGTAAGGCAGATCATCTTAAATTTGTCCCTCTCCTTGTAAAACTGGGAATATGAAGCAATACTGGATAGTTGCTTTAAGGATCACAGGATAGCTGTAAGTGCGGTTGTGTGTTGGTGTGATTTTAACTCAGGGGCCAACTCATTCCCCCCCCCCCAAAAAAAACCCCATGCTTTGAAATTATGATGAATTGAATAATTATGTTTGGTCACACAGTCAGCCAGATGTTTAGCCTGGATGTAGTGTTTTTATTTATCTACTGAGTCCTTCCCAAGGACCTGGGAGAAGGAGATGTTGCTGCTTGATAGTATTAGAGATATTGTCACAGGATGTAAGCTGTATCAAGTAAAAGTGCCTTTTGCAATTGACTGATGGGGATTTTTGTCAATGCTGATGGTGTTCAAGCTAACCAATCTTCACTTTCACCTCTTTGCAGTATGTTGTTAAACTGTTTGGCACTGAGTGTGTGTAGATGAGTCAGATGTTTCAGCCAAAAACCTCACAGTTGATCTTCATCTACTGTTGACCAATTCTTGATCTTCTACACCAATGTCTCTACCATTTCTGCTGTTATTTAACTTATTTAATGTCTCTTTCTTTTTCTTATCCACCTCCTTTATCTCAAGTTGCATTCTTGTTGTATTTCTTTAGGCTGAATCATAGCTGCACCCAGACCTGCTCTGTTTTTTTTTTGTCAATTGTTGATTGATTTGTTGCAGCCTTTCCATTGATTGATTGGTAGAAACATTTCTGTTTGGACTGAAATTGGAGATTTCAAGATAAGAAATTAACTATACTGTGCAATTTGAGCTTTGTATCTGCTGATCTTCTTGACTCTAGCTATTATTTGTTCCTTTATTATTTTCTGTCCTTTCTTGATCTTCCTTATTTCTAGGTGATATGTTTTGATCAAGTATTCTTTGGTCTTCTTTAAAAAAAAATTCCCATCTGTTCTAGCTTGCTTACATCTGATCTTAGTATGCTGATCTTATTTTATAACTCAACCTTCCATTTTAGTGGTGCACTGTTTAGCTTTTTATAGATTCTGCATCCCAGGTATTCACTTATAACTGCAGCAATGCTGGACATTAATTGGTTTGTTTCTTGCAATGAGTTGGTGCTTATATTTGATACTACAGTATTTGCATCTTTTATTGCTGGTGCCAGCTGTTTCTTTGGAACAAATTTCATTGCAGGCAATCTTACTCTGTTGTTTTTGTGCTATTCTAGATGCTCTAGCTGCAATTATTCTTTATTTCAATTCTCTTGTTTTGTTTTGTTTTTTTAGTTAGAGGGCTTTGTTCTTTCTGAGAAGATGGCAGAGAAGATGGTGCCTGGTTTGGGAATGAAAATGATGCAATAGCTATGCTGCCTTCCTCTTCTATCAACTCCCCCTAATTTGCTTCTCTAGTCCATGCTACTTCTGGCAAGGCCTGTGATTTCTTTGCCTTGGGTAGACTTCTGCAGGTCTTCCAATTATGTTTCTGTAAATACTTTATTTTGTATTATAAATTGACATTGATCTGCTAGCCTTTGTTCTGCTATTTTTGGTTTTGAATGTTGTTCTTTCCAAAACTGGCAAATTCTGTACATATTTTCTCTTCAGGTTGGACTAGTTTTATAATAACAGATCATTGTTTCTTTGTTTTCAATCTTTGTATATTTGCAGTGGGTAAACAACTTTTCTATCAATAGTCCTGAAGCTGCTGACTCTGGTTGCCTCAACCAATAATTCTGAATCTTGTAGTCCATTTATCACCAGATGTCCAGAATTTCAATGCCTAGCATGGTCCTTGTTGACCCAGGTGACAACAGATTTGGTATGGGTTTCTGTAAATTATGTCTCGCCATGTTGTTTATAGGAGAGACACTCTTCCCCTGGCTTCTCTGATGAGACCTGTCCAGTATTGTTGGACCTCTGGCATAGCTCTCATCTCCTCCAGAGCTTACAAGTTCCACAACCACATCAGGTATTATTAAAATATATTATGGGCTACATTCCAAAAGGTGTGTTTCCATATGGCACTCAGACAAAAAACTATGTGTAATTCCAGTATGTCTATGTAAAATATATGAGAAATAAGCAGGAAGCTGCTTTGTGGAAAGATCTTATTCTATTGTATTCTGAGCTTTCTCATACTGCTCAATTATTTGAGTTTTGCAGCTACACTTTCAATACTGTAATTTACTTTGGAAAACAGTACACATCTTTGCCATGAAGATCTGGAATAAATAATGCAATTACTTAGGGAGATTAAAATAAGAAATAATCATCCATCAGCAGAAGTGGCTTTGCACTCCTGACCCCCAACCTCTAGCAGTCAAAGGGTCTCACCCAGAGTGGTGCATGTTCTTTTTTTAGGCTGAGGGTCATAGTTGCGTTTTAAGTAGTTGGCCTGCAAAAAGTAGAAATGAAACCAAAGGACTGGGGTAGCCCGGAAACAATGCTAATTTAACTTAATTTGCAATTAATATGATGATTACATTAGATTTAATAATGTAATAAATTCTCCCTTATATCACATTAAAAATGTCCATTGCATGAAACTTTTAATGGGACTGTGGGGATTATGGGACAAAACTTTTGGGTTGACCTACAGATATAGGAGGTCTCAATCTGTATTCATTTTCTGCCTGTAATTCCAAGGGTTATGATACCCTTGTAAGGCATGAGTGATAGATGAAAAGAGGACGAGCTATTTGCTATAGGTGGGTCCCAATTTGTTCCCAATTAAAAGCTAGAATAACAACGTAATAAGTATAATAGTTATTTTTTTTTTCTTTTAGTGCTAAAAGTGGTGCTGCATTCTTTGTGATTTGTGTCCGGCTCAAAGAACTAAGAAGAACAAGTGGAATTACCCCTGAGTAGTTCTTTATTGTTGTTCACCTATAGGCAGAATCTTACCAGACTAAAGCAACTATCTGCATAACTACTAGATATACTCTGCAAATTTCTTAATGAGGATTCACCTTCACCCTCTTCCTGCCTACCAGTCACTCCAAGTTCTGCTGTCTCTTTGCCCTCTGAGACAGAGTTCCTTCCTCCTGGGATTCCAGATCACAATCCATCATATTAGTGACCCTTAAACAAGTTGGAATACACTACCTTAGAGGCTGATGTTGAAATGGTTCCAGCCCAGAAGCATCAGATTGGGTCTATACTTATGACCATACCTGCCTTGATTTTTGATGTGGCAAATAATTATCGATAGCCTAAAAGAGTCAGATGATACCTTTCAGTGAGTTTGGATCTGGCTGCACGTACTTGTCAAAAAATCATAATTCTTAAAGGTCATTCTTACTACTTATATCATCTTTTGCACTTGTGGACTGCTTCCTGCTATTTCCCCTCACTTATTTTTCGTCAAAGAGATCACATCTCCTGAAACATTCAGATAGAGATTAAGAGTGACTGGAAACCAAATAAACATTCTGATGGATCTGAAGTATTCTACTGTCAGGGAATTGCAGATGTCATGATAAAATGCAGAAACCTTAAGAACAGCAAGGTTTGTTGCTGAGCCTGAGATCTAATAAATGATAGACAGACAGTTGCTGGATAGTTCAAGAACAAAAAAGTAAATATGAGAGACAATGTAAATAGCTTTCTAGTTTTCATGGAAAAAAGAAGCCTCTGCTTTCTCCTTTTATTTACAAAGAGAGGTATACTTGGTTTAACCATCACTAAGAGTAAACATATAAATCTTAATCTGAAATTGACAATAAGTCACTCACATGGATCAGCTTAATTTACATTAATCATCTTGGTGCCACAAGTTACTAATAATGAATTATGATAGTTTATAGAAAGAGGACTTCCTTCCCCCTCACATCCTGGACACAAACTGTTTCGACTCAAACTGTAGGTTTGAGAGAAAACTACTGCCACCCATCTCCATAATCCCAACCTCAGACACACCAACAATAGCTAAGCCTCCTATAACCTACCCCATCCCACTGGGCCCACCACCTCTGGTGATTACAGAGAATGAGGTGCAAGGTCTATTTCACAGACAAAAGCCAGGAAAAGTACCAGGCCCAGACAAGACAACTCCTTCTTGCTTAAAAGCTTGTGCTGGCCAACTGGTCCCCATCTTCACCTGCATCTTTAATAAATCACTAGAGATGTGCTATATTCTTTCTTGTTTTGAATGCTCTACTATCATCCCAGTGCTGAAGAAACCCTCCACCAAGGAACTGAAGGACTTCAGACTGGTTGCTCTAACATCTGTACTTATGAAGACCTTTGAAAGGCTAGTGCTGGCCCACCTGAAAACCATCACAGATAATGTGTTAGACCCCTTTCAATTTGCCTACCAAGCAAATAGATTGACAGATGATGCTGTTAATATGACTGCACTACACCCTATAAAATCTTGAATCTCCAAAGACCTATCTATGCAAGGGTCCCCTTTGTAGACTTTAGCTCAGCATTCAATACCATCATTCTAGATATTATTCTAAGTAAACTAAATCAGCTAGCTGTACTTGACCACAGCTGTAAATGGATCATAAGCTTCTTAAAAGACAGGAAGCAATAGGTGGAGCTGGGCAAAGTCACATCAGATACCTGTACAATTAGCACATGAGCCTCCTAGGGCTGTATGCTCTCTCCACTTCTCTTCTCTCTATACACCAATGACTGCATCTCAAAAGACCCCTCTGTTAAAGTACTGAAGTTTGCAGATGGTACAACAGACAGGAGGTTCAACAACTAGCCTTGTGGTGCAACCAGAACAATCTTGAATTAAATACACTCAAAACCGTAGAAATGGTGGTAGATTTTAGGAGAAACTCTCCTATATTACCACCTCTTACAATACTAGACAACACAGTATCAACAGTAAAGACCTTCAAGTTTCTAGGTTCTATCATAGCTCAAGACTTAAAATGGACACCTAACATCAAAAACGTCGTCAAAAAAGCACAACAAAGAATGTTCTTTCTGCGCCAACTCAGAAAGCTCAAACTGCCCAAGGAGCTGCTGATTCAGTTCTACAGAGGAATTATTGAGTCTATCATCTGCACCTCTATAACGGTCTGGTTTGGCTCTGCAACCAAACAAGACAGACACAGACTTCAGAGGATAATTAAAACTGCAGAAAAAATAATTGCTACCAACCTGCCTTCTATTGAGGGCCTGTATATAGCACCAGTCAAACAGGGCTGTGAAAATATCTACAGACCCCTCACATCCTGGACATACATTGTTTCAACTTCAACTCTCAAAATGGTGCTACAGGGCACTCCACACCAGAACAACTAGACATAAGGACATAATTCCCAAATGTCATCACTCTGCTAAGCAACTAATTCCCACAACACTGTCAAATTATTTACTAAGACTGTATTACTATTATTCTTCTTATCCTTCCTAATACCTATCTCTTCCCACTTATGACAGTAACTGTTGCTTGTATCTTTACAATTTATATTCTTTTATTTGTTTCCTAGTATGATTTGATTACTTATTAGTAACCTATGACTATCACTAAGTGTTGTATCTTATAATTCTTGATGAATGTATTTTATTTTTCTTTATGTACACTGACAGCATATGCACCAAAGACAAATTCCTTGTGTGTCCAATCACACTTGGCCAATAAAGAATTCTATTCTATTCTAATTCCTCCTTAGGACACAACCATAGGGCATTCCATACCCAAACAATTAGGCACAAGGAGTTTTTCCCCTCTTGCCATCACTCTGCTGAACATCTAATTCTCACAATACTGTCTTATGTCTAAGTATATTTACTCATGTAGGATGATTGTATTATTATGTCTTATGATTATATTACTGTTGTTGTTAGCCGGCAGCAGGTGCAGATGGCTGAGGAGAGCAATGACTCTGATGAGGGGCCAGGACCATCAGGGAGTAGACTGCTGCCTTCAGGGATTGTGAGGGCTGGCAGCAGTGACAAGGAGGTTCCCGAGGAGCCTGTGACAAGTGTGCATGAGCACAGGATGATTCATAGAAGAGAACAGCTGGAGCAGCACAGGTGACTTGGGAGTAAGGATGCAACGTAATATTCAGGGAATATAAGCCTGGTTTCAAAAGGTTTTTGCTTTTTCAGAAAGCAAAAACGTTCTACGGACTCAGCATTGCGTGTGGAGACTCCAGCTTATCTGAAGAATTCTGTCAAAGCTTTTCTGGTTGGACTAATTGGCTGCAAGCCATCTTTTATGTACGAAGAAGTTATTTGTAGAGTAAAGCTGTGAAGGTTTGAGTTTCTGCGTTTGTTTGAGATTTTCTTGCTGGTAACAGGGTTGGGTCAGAACAATTACCTAGTTGTTTGTATGTACACTTGTTGCTTGTATGTACATGTTGTTTGTATGCACACTGATTACCATATTGTTTGTATGTACACTGAGAACTTATGCACTGGAGATAAATTCCTTTTGTGTCCAATCACACTTAGCCAATAAAGTGCTCTGCTCTGCTCTGCTCTACTGGTAGTCCTCAACTTACAACATTTTGTTAGTGATCGTTCGAAGTTACATCATCACTGAAAAAAGTGACACGGCAGTTTTTATAACCATTGCAGCATCTCCATGGTCATGTGACCAAAATTTGAATTTTGGCAACTGGCATGTATTTATGATGATTGCAGTGTCCCGGGGTAATGCGATCTCTTTTTCTGACCTTCTGACAAGCAAAGTCAATGGGAAGGCCAGATTCATTGAACAATCATGCTATGGCAAGAAAGTCACAAAATGGGGCAAAACTCACTTAACAAATATCTCACTTAGCAATGGAAATTTTGGGCTCAATTGTGGTCGTAGGTTGAGGACTACTTGTACCCTACCATAGGTTGAACTTCTAGCAACTGTTACAAACCGTGTGTGCTGTTCTTTAGCAGGAATAGTTGTAGTTGTTGTTTTAATAGATGGCATATTTAGAGCAACACTGTCTATTGCTCCCAAATAATATAATCTGATTTGTTCTATGGATGCAATATATTGCTGGATGAGTCTGCCATATGGATCAATAAACCAAAATATTAGCATAGCATATACAAAGAATTTCAGTAGGGTCCAATGAATTATACTGAAAGTGATCAATAGTCATACGTCCAATATGAGAAATGGATTTCTATACATCTCTTGTTTATTCATCATTCATTAGCTGACCTTACTGAAAAATCCTATGAAGGATCTAGCATAGGGAACCCCAATATTTACGTTGGGGAATAATTTGCTTTCTATAGAGCTTGATAAATAACAGATCAAGTAAAATTCAAAGAGACCATCCTGATTTTGACTATTTGGCCCAGAAACCTCAACCGATTTACAGAAACTGCCAGGTAAATATATTTTTTTTTAAAAGGGGGGTGGGGATGGCACCCTAAAGTTTACATATTATTGTCGAATGGCAAATATATGTACTTAATTGTTCTTATTCCACCTATCTTCCCTGAAACAACTACCCTGTTGATGTATGTTGTCTGGCCAAAGTCACCCAGCTGGCATGCCTTAAGGTGGCATTAGAACTCACAGTCTTTCAGTTTCTACCTTGGTGCGTTCACCACTTGATTAATAGACAGTACCTTTTTATATTAAAAAATTATCACAAAAAAATAAAGACCCAAATTCTATTTTTTGGAGTATCTCACCATGCCGGCCCTTAAGTAGGACTTCTTGGGTATCACCCTATCTGTGCAGTGAAAAATTCTTATCTCTGTTTTATAATAGCATAGCAAGCCTTGTGGAGTGTGTGGCATTCCTGATGTCAGACGTGTTTCAAATGTTCATGGCACCTGGCATTCTTTTCCCAACTTGTATTTGATTATCTTTTCAGATACTACAGATCCTTGGTTACAAGCAAGTTGAGTTCCTTTGCAAATGTTTTTCCAGCAACAGGTAATGAATGAGCCCTTTTGCAAATCTGACTGCTAATTTTTCAACATTAATTTGCAGAGTGATATTACCTTGGATTCATTACATTACAGATAAGAGACCTCATTTTGCCTGAAAGTAAAGTTATAATTTCTCCAGGACAGGCTTGAGTGAGGAAATGATAATTATTGGCAAGATCAAAGGAACCTGAGCAGGAGGGGTGAGGCTTATTGTAACAAGAAGAGAGATGATCTTTCAGTCTCCTTATTGTAATTCATTGCTTGTTTTCAGGATCCATAATAAAAGATTGGCATAATAGGCAGAGGGCTTGGTTAAATCGTAAAGGCAAATTAGTTCAAGGGCCCCATCAAAATACACTGGTTTCCTCTTATGCCATATGTTTATTCTTGCTTAGGTGCAGTCCTTCACATTTCTAGGAACTATGACAGAGGAATTCAAGCCCCCTTAAGTAACATCACTTTTAAAATTGTGGTGCTTGCTTTTTAATCAAGCTTTGTATCAGCTACACATTTGCTGTATGACCTAATTTGAAAAAAACGTCTCAAAGTGCTGACTCAAAATGTTAGTGAACAGAGGCCAGTGATTACCACTGTGACACTAATGTGATGCAAAATAAAATTGAGTTGCTTCAACTGAACATTAGTTTACAAAAATGTTAGTGATTGAAGCCATTTTCTCTTCATATTTTATTTATACTTCTGAGATTTATATTTTTGTTCTCCCCCCTACCTCCCCACTCTCATTATCAAAAACTTCCTGTGTGAGGACAAAGAAACATCTTGATCCCTGTATGTGTGTGTGTGTGTGTGTGTGTGTGTGTGTGTGTGTGTGTGTGTGTTTGTGTGAAAGAGAAAGGGGAGGGATGGAGGAGAATGTGTGCATAGATAACCAGGAACATGTAATCTGGAACATTCTCCCATCAAATTCTAAATTGGTTGTCCATTAAAAATAAATATTTTGCAATTTTTTACTACAATTTTTACTAAAATTCATACAGAAATATAGTCCTGATTGTTACAGGCCACTTGCTTTCTGAGGCAATATTTCACAACGTATCATTCCCCTCTGTGCTGTTATAATACAGTTAGGACCTATAAAAACTACAGAGAAATCTGAAATATTCAAGGGAAATTTAATATATTGTAGACTGCTTTCTCCTTCCCTTTACATGGAAGTAAAGTCATGAATACTTGAATATTTTTCCAAGGAAAAAAGAGTTACAAAATTTCCCTTTACTTTTGTTAGCTTTGAAGCATAGTTATTACCTCCAAAGAAATGCCTTACCTGTCCTATTCCCTTTCATTCAGATTTTCAGACCTTCCAGTTACAAAAGGTCCCCTCCATCTGGTGAATAAGTAGGCCTTCTTCTTTTATGTCATTTGTATATAGGTTTGTATAGTGGTCTTTATGGGTCCCTAGGTCAAAGAGATTTATGTTTCTCTTTGAGAAAACAGGAAAAAAAATATTTTGGAGATAATTTTGATTCCAGTCTTGTTTCAATAGCTCTCTTCTCTTTTTAATTGGAACGTGATGTATATATGAATGTCAAAAATCTTGTGCAAGTTTGGATAAATGTGTTACTATGCATTGTTTTATTATTTTAATTACATTAATGTAAACTTCCATGAACCTTCGTTAAAACAACAACACTACAGAAGTACTCAAGGCTTGTGATGGGGTAAACTAATTCGTAGGACTGACTTTATCTATCAAATTCATATAGCCATCCATCTCATAAGAAGTGACTCTGGGTGGCATACAACAATTGGGTAAAACAATAAATACATAAAAACAATCATTACAAATATAAAAGCAATCATTATTAAAATTAAAGTATACAAACTGCAAAGTATAGGAGAGAGACTTGTATGAAAGGAAAGACACTAACACTTCTTGTAACAGGCTGTAACGTGTCCTTGTATAGCCTGCTAATGGTATCCTACAGCTGGCTCCTATTATTCAGGCAACAAATTTTCCTTTGAAAACTTAAAAAGTAGAACTGTTGGAAGGAGTTCACAAGCAGATACTAAAAGTAACTTTCTGTAGGAAAGTAAAGTCCTTTGCCACCCCCCCCCCCCCCCCCCCCCCCCCCCCCCCCCCCCCCCCCCCCCCCCCCCCCCCCCCCCCCCCCCCCCCCCCCCCCCCCCAAAAAAACAAAAAAACAATAGTGGCACCCTACTTCTTAGCACAGTGTAGGAATAACAGATCAATATTTTATTTCTTATGAATAAATGCTATGACACTAACATCCAGAAGCTGTTGCTTTGTAAAAGCAATGAATGACATGAGGCATTTGGAAATTGCAAAACCAGACTAACTTCTGTTGTGTTTTTCAAAATGCAGATTGGATTCTTAATTATCTTTGAAATACAACGTCAGCTTTGGAAGCTATATGTAGACAAAATAAAATTCTTTTGTTAGTTCAAGGTCACTGAGTATGGGGCAGGATAAAATAAGAATTTTACTTTTGGACGGTTCGTGATTGGGCCATGTGATGTGATGACAGCCAAGGGGGGATGGATTTGTAGTTTGGAAAATTGTGGGAATCCCAAAAACTTTTAGATTCAGGATTCCACAGATGTGCCAGTTGCTATTCTAATAAAGGTACTTTTGAGATATGGTTGTCTCGGAGTTACTGATTGGAATGGAGTCTTGCTGGAACGCTGAGGAAATCTTACAAGCTCTTTTGGCAGGTTATAGCTACTTACAGACATTCCAAATAAGTGTGTGAAAGAGACAGTAGGGCTGTGCATAAAACTCCCCTCACAACCTTTCCATCATTGTAGAAGAGTATCAGAACCTTGTAAATTTTACACAAAGGGTTGAAAAAGATTTGAAGAGGTACAACAAAGTCCAGCTAAATACTCATGGAAAACATCTATGATCCTAATCTCCTTATTCCTTGCCAACTACATGATATAAGTAGGGACACATCAATACACATCAAGTTCTACACACATTATAAAAATAACAATTAAAAGACATTAAAGTTGAAAAGGAAAGGGGCAATAACAGTTTGAAGGGGTGCTGAATCCAGGCAAAATTACCCTTGAGATCATCACATAGATCTGAAGTTCTATCCATAATGATGCACATTCTGAATTCAGTGATAGCATGTTTTATCCTGCTAGACTTTATTCGGGAAATGTGTTTCGTCAACACCTTCAGAGTAGATTTTTATTCACTGTTCCTCTTCTCTGCCAAAACTCATAAAGTTGCAGCCGAGGATGTATTCCCTTACACCAAGAATTTTTTTGTTAAGTGTCACTGCCATGAGGAGAGGGGTAAGTTTAGAGTGATGTTATTTCTCTACAAAGAAAATATATGTTACTCCTATTGCACACATGGTAACCTTTAAAAAAAAACCTGAAAAGGCTTATCTGAAACTGACAAGACTTTCCTCCATCATTATCAATTACATAGAAGAAGGGCTAGAGAAAGAAACAGCAGTAGCAAAAGCTAAATGTTGGATACATCATCGCTATCCACCAAATTGTTTCCTTAATGGTACAGGACAGAGGAGGGATCACTAGGTGTTCTACTTTCTATCTTTATTCTGTTAAGTATATAAAAGGGTTAAAGATGGAAGTTGTAATTTTCCATGATAAGTACCTACTGTATTATTTCCATTGGGTCTGGAAAGAGTTGTGCCATTTAATACAGACAATGTAGACAGTTTAATATTAAGTTTTTGTCCCATTACCTCTTGACTATGCATCTATGCCCCCCCTCCCCCCGCTTATTTGGTCCTATTTTGATGTTTGCTGATGTTTAATAATTAAACATCAAGTTATGTTTCTTGATAGTAGGATTCAATGGCAAGTGTGCTTGCTCTGATCTGGATGTAAGGGTTGACTGGGATTGTGCTGAGTGCAAAATAAATCAGAAATTGCCTACAATAATTCTCCAACAGTACAGACTACTTGCAGGATTTTGTCTAATAAATTACAAATAAGGATAGGCTCTCTTTTCATGATTACTTGGGAAAACAAAGTCAACAACCAATATTCAGGTTAAGCATGTAGGAAAATTTGACTATGCACTGTAGTTCAAAGTAATGAATCAATATTTAAATTGGTAGTAACATACCTCAAATGAAATGTGTATGTGTGCGTGTTTGAATTATTGAGTAATAGAGCACCTTAAAATAGTGATCATACAAGAAAGGGAGAGAGAGAGAAAAGGCTGGACTTTGTCTTCCTCACAATTTGTAGGGCATGAATGCAATATTAGCTATGACTATATATGGCCATGTTAGGCATACCTAAGAATCAAGATCAATTTAAGTCCTGTAAAATGTTGCTTTAGCTCCTAATCTTCCCAAGGTGTCTTGAACAATGGCTGATTACCTTCAAGCTTGTTGAAAATTCTGAGACAAATAGTAAATATAATCAATGTATTAAAAAAAATAAAAAATAAAAGGGAAAAATGCAATGAAAATTTATGATCTTAACATTCCTTCAGGGTCAGACCATTTATCACATTCTCTCACTCTGGTTTCAATTACACAGCTTTTGTGGAAGGAACTTATTTTAGCAGGTTCATTTGCCTCAGTAGGGAATATAGGACTTTGGCCTAATGCTTCACCTTTAGTGCAGGCCATTTGAGCTTTAGAACAAATACCAATCATCACTCTTTGGGAGAAAAAAAAATCTGCATCAGAGTGGCCTACTGGAATGGGATTTCTGTCAAGGTAAACGGTTGTTGGCAATGACTGTGGTAGAGTGGGTGATAAATCCCATTTTATTGCTGAAAAATTCCAGCCTCTCTCCATGCCTGACAGCTCCCCACCTTCTCATACACATTTGGGCAATTTCTGCACCATGTCCATCTGGTTCTTATTACCTCTCAACCTGCTTGTGTATGATCCAGGGGAAAAAAAGCGTAGGTCACCAACAGGGAAAAGAAACCAAGGTGAGGGGTAAGAAAGAAAAATGAGCAGAGAAGTTCCTACCTGCATTAGGCTATCCTAATTAGGGAATGAAATAAAGCAAACAAAAAGTACATGGTCTAAATGCACAATAGTAAGACTTACTATTTATCTTACTCCTCCTAAAAAAATGTGTTTTCTTTTTATTAGAACAATATAAGGGAAACCAATTCATGAATGCAAGCTTTTATTCACTGCCTTGGCATTCTCCACAATGTAAAATTGAGAGGATATGGGAGTGTGAGCTGAACCACTTAAGGAATCATGTCTGTGAACTCTTGTGACCATGGAAACTTCAAAGTGGTCAATATTTGCGGCATTTACACCAATATTTTCTTTCATGGAGTAACTGCAAAGGCATTCTTAAAGGTTTAAAAAGTCCATCTGCTTGCTTCATATTTTCGGGAAACTGTGTATGCATAAGATTGTATTGGTGCAATAGGGAGTGCAACTTTTCTATCCACTATGGACAGGTAGTCCTTGACTTATAACCACAACTAAGTCCAAAATATCTGATGCTAAGCAAGACAACAAATATGTTTTGCCCCATTTTACCACCTTTCTTGCCACAATTGTCAAATGAATCACTGCAGTTATTAAGTAACTTTGCTTTTGAGAAAGTTACAAAAAGTGATCACATGACCCTGGGACACTACAACCATCATGAATGTCTTTCTTTCTTTCTCTCTCTTTTTTCTCTCCTTCCTTCCTTTTCTTTCTCTCTCCTTTCTCTCTCCTTCCTTCCTTCCTTCCCTTTTTCTTAGATCAAGAAGCTACCATCATTTAAATATGACACAAACTAACAGAAATCTCTTCTTCATTGCTTCATTCTTCCATTTACTTAAATTTTTGTAGTTATCTTTTCTATGTGTCCCATCACTCACCCAAGATAGATGGAATCAGTGTATTATAAAATAGCAAGATTAGGGATCTATACATCTAGAGTAGATATAGCAATAGCCCTTAGACTTATATATCGCTTCACAGCTTTTCACAACCCTTTCTAAGTGGTTTTACAGAGTCATATTGCCCCCAACAATCTGGCTCCTCATTTTACCCACCTCGGAAGGAGGGAAGGCTGGGTCAAAATTGAGCTGGTGAGAATCGAACTGCCGAATTGCTGGCACTGGCAGTCAGCAGAAGTAGCCTGCAGTGCTGCACTCTAACCACTGCACCACCGTGGCTCTTTAGCATATAAAGAATGTCTGAGTACTGTTTATTAGAGTTTTGATATTCAGCAAAATCTATATAGCTATGTCCATAAAGTTTATTACTTAAACACAGTACTATTTTACTTATTCAAGTTTTGCCTATATAAGGCAGAAATCAAGATATGAAGTGTTCACAGAATCCAGCTAAATGACTTCTGAGTATGGGCAGCATCCCATGTTTATGACAAAACCTGATTAGCCATAAGTAGGCATGTCTTTGTAAGTAGTTTTGGGTAGTTTCATAACAATACAACTCGAAATAACTAGATTATGCAGATGGTAAGACATGGTTCAACTTACATTATTGTGGAATGAATGGAACTGGAAAACATTCATATTACCAATGGCTTCAGACAATAGACACTGAGTGGAACTGCATTAGCTAATCTGCAATGTGGCCACTATGCAATATGGATCCAAAACAATGCTAATGAATTGTGCGCACCATATCTGTCCTTTCAGCAACACTGTCCTAGTTCTAGCTACTATGAGCAGTACAAAATGTACCCTACACTCTTCAATTATTTATCAGTAATAGGGGTCCAACACCTTCTTACCTGCTATGTATTATTCATTTTCCAAGTGCAGGATGGTTTTCTTTAAAATACAACATTGTTGGAGCCCCCCAAATATTACTTGGAAATTAAAGGCAATGCTATATCTAAAAAGAAAAATGACAACATCATTGTAGTGCTGAAGGTATAAGTTTAAATTATGAAATGGCTTAATATATATGCAAGGAAGCCATTTATTAGCTGAATAAGCTGAATGTAAAAATATGTAAATAGCTTATCAGTAATAAAAACATTTCAGCATCAGAAAAAGCTCAGCATTAGAAAAACTTTGTGTAACTCTAAAGTATGCTCTATGTTAGGGTTTGAAGATTAACCCCTAGCATAGTATTGCAGCAGTAGTCAAACCAGGCAGCCAAAACGAGAGTGGAAGGGCCCCAGAGTATACACACACTGAACACAAACACTGTTTGTAGTTTAAATAGTTTTTAATCCAGTTAGAGTTTAAGCATTGTCATTCAGTCCATTAAGTCATTCACAGTATTTCCATCCAGTAAGACTCACTAGTATAGTCCAAGTTAAGAGTCCTTGCAATATCTTTATCAGCCGATAAAGATATCTTCTCCTCCTCCGGTTTCACTCTCCAGAGAAACAAACGCTGGATATTCAGTAGAATTACGCAGTAAATCAGCAAACAGTAGCAAACAATAACAGTTCAGTCACCGGAACTCACAGTCAGTAATCACAGTTAGTCGCAGCAGCACACAGTAACAGTTACAGACAGTAAGCTTTCCAGCTTCTAATGCTTCCTTATATTGTAACTTCTAACCGCACCCTTAATCGGCTAATTGCCTGCTGCATTGTGCTTAAAGTGATAAGCACTTAAACCATGATATCTAAGTTTTATATATTTATTCACCCAAACCATATTTGGTATCAATGTTATACCTAACATACTCCCCTTTTGGGTGAAATAAATATATAATACCTTTACAATCTTATCCCATATTTTTCACAACTCTCCTGGTGCTTACTGGCACCTTGGGCTTTAGTAAAATTATCAGCTAAATTGTCTTCCGACATACAGTACTCTAGCTGAATCATCTTACTTCTTACAGATTGTCTCACGTTTAGATATCTTAGATCTGTATGCTTGCTCCTTGTTTTTACTCCAATATTTGTGGCCATTTGAATTGCTGCCTGATTATCTTCATGTATAATTATAGGATAATCTACAGTTATACCTATATCAATTAACATTTGTTTATACATTATTAACTCTGTACATAACAATGATAAACAGGAGAATTCTGCCTCCATAGTAGACAAACTTATATGCTGTTGTCTTATTGACTTCCAGCCTATTAATGTATTACCTAGCATTATGGCTGTTCCTGAAGTCGACTTTCTAGTGTCTCTTTCTGATGCAAAGCTAGCATCTGCATAAGCACTCAAAATTAAATCACCCTTTGGTTCTAAATACAATGAATAATTCATTGTCTTTTTAAGATATCTTAATATCCTCTTAGCTGCATTCCAGTGTCTTTCACATGGTGCAGAATTGAATCTAGCCAACTGATTCACACAATACGAAATATCTGGTCTAGACCAATTACTAATATAACTCAAACTACCAATTAAAGATTGATAAATAACCTTATCAAACTCCGGGCTTTGTACATCAGTGTTGCTAAACTCCTGACTCATTGGAGTCTTAGCCGGCTTACAAAACTCCATCTTGTAATCTTTTAGCAATTTGCTTATCTTATCTTCCTGAGATATCTTAAAACCTTTCCTTGTTTTCTTTATATTCAAACCGAGATACTTCTTTATCTCCCCTAATTGCTTGATCTTTATTCTCTTTCCTAATGATGCTATTATTTTATTTGCTTCATCATTAGTTTCAGTTATCAATGCAATGTCATCTGTGAATAGTAATAATAATGATACTTTCCCATTTGTCTCCCTCTTAAACAGACATGGATCGGCTAAACCAGCTTTAAATCCTATATTGTCTAGTTCCTTTACAATATACTGGTTCCATTCATAGCCTGATTGTTTTAGACCATAGAGACTTTTCTTTAACAACCAACAATCATTATTATCCTTATTTTCACTTTTAATACCAACAGGTTTATTCATATAAATAAAATGTTTTAATGGGCGTGCAAGTAAGCAGTTTCCACATCTAAATGGTTAACTATATAGTTTTTACTAGCTGCCCACACTAAAGCTGCTCTCAAGGTTGCTGCCTTAAGACTAGGTGCAAACACCTCATCGTAATCATTAGCATTCTGCCTAAAACCTTGGGCTACTAACCTTGCCTTATGGATTAAATTACCATCCTTATCTATTTTTACCTTAAATATCCATTTGCAGCCAATGGATTTCTTACCTACAGGTAATTTGGCATTTTCATATACCTTCATATCACTTAATGAATTCAGTTCCTTATTCATTGCTGCATACCATCTTTCTTTTTCCTTAGTAGGATACTTTTTAATTTCTTCAACAGAATTAGGAACTTGATTAATCTGGCACACTGTGTTAGCCTGGTACCTATCAGGCGGTCTAGATATACGTGTAGTTCTTCTGGGAATTACAGGGCTTACAGGAGGACTTTGTTGAACTACTACCTGTTCATCTTCCTCATCCTGTTCAGCTATTGAATCTGTTTCTTCCTTTATGGGCACTATTTCATCCTGTATTTGTCTCTTTACTTTATTTTTAAAGTTACAGGGATAACTAATGGGATTTCTATAGGATTCAATAATTACATCTTTATTGGCATCCTGTTCTAATTTCTCCCATCCTTCATGTTCTAGAAATTGGGCACTAGCACTACATAACACTTTAGATGTGCCTTTCTCCCAAAATCTATATGCCCTATGGTTTGCCTGATAACCAACGAAGAAAAATCTTTTAGCTCTATGTTGCCCTTTTTTTCTGAGTTGTGCAGGAATATGCACCCATGCTGGTGCACCAAATGTGTGCAGGTAACTTAGATCAGGTTTCCTGCCATGCCATCTGGTGAATGGTATTTCACCTGTTGTTTTATTAACAACGTTGTTCAATATGTTATTAGCACACATTGTAGCCTCCCCCACAAAGAATCAGGTAACCCAGAATCATTTAACATTGTTCTAACCATTGCCTGTAGTGTTTGGCCTCTTCTTTCAATAAAAGCATTATGTTCTGGCCTGTATGGAGCAGACTTCTTATGCTCTATTCCAGCTACTTTAAGTCTGTTCTGGAATTTGTTATTAATAAATTCGTACCATTATCTGTCACCAGGGTTATAAGTTGCCGTTTAGACTTTCTTTCAGCAAACCTAAGCCAATTGAAAAATGTTGATATGTTTCAGTTTTGCTTTTCATTAAATAGCAAAACCCATATCTAGAATAATGGTCCATAATGCTCAGTATATATCTAGCACCCCCATACTGGGTTTCTTTGGACCTATTATGTCTGCAAATACTACTTCTAAAGGTTCTTTTGTTTTGAAACCATTTAGCCTATTTGCAGGCAATACCTTGCTCTTATCTTGACAGCAAACATTACAACGCAAATATTTATCACAAGGTTTTAACCTTATTCCTTCAGATAACTCAACTGTACGTTTTAGCATTTTAAAATTTACATGCCCCAAACGCCTATGCAATAAATGGATACATTCTTCATGAGGCTTTATATTATTAAATACAGTTTGAGCCTCCCTTTCTTACTATTATCTAATACATATAATGTTCCATTTAAAGCTGCAGTTACCCTTTTGTTATCTTTTCAATTATGCAATTATTATCCTTAAAAGTAATTACATAACCTAATTTATCTAATACCCTTACTGAAAGCAAATTAAACTTTAGTTGCGGTACATACAACATTTTTATATCCTGGTTTATGTACGGACAACGTGCAAAACCTTGACCTTTCGCTTTCAGGTTCCAGCCATTGGCAAGAGATATATGTTGAGAGCTTGTAGACATTTTTATAAATTTTGTCTTATCTCTTGTGATGCAGTGGGATGCGCCACTGTCAACCACCCATAAATTATTCTTCACATCAGAGTTGCTAAACATGGCTAGTTCAAATGCTTTCTTTGGCTTTTTACATTCTGGCTTTTTCTCTTTTTGCAAAATCTTGCCAAATGTCCTCTGCCTCCACAATTAAAACACTTTTTAATTGTGTATGCTGTCGAAGATAAATTCTCTTCTTCCAGGTGCTTTACTTTGCTTTGCTGGTTTCTTTCAAACTTTGAAGATAATTTCTCTTCTTTCTTATCTTCTCTCAGCTCGTCACGCTCACGCCTTCTTCTGGCTTCTTCTAATAGCCTGCCTGTAATCTCGGTTAATGAGAGGCTTTCTTTTGGCAATACTTCTAACGAAGTCACATAGTCATCATAGCTTTGATCTAATGAAGATAATATTATGTAGACTTGTTGCAGTTCATTAAATATAAGCTCTTTTTCTTGCAAATCTTGAAAAATGCTCTTCATACAGTTTAAATGAACTAACATATCTCCATTCCTCTGAAGATGCGTTCGAAAAAGCTTCCGTGTAAGATTTATATGTGCTCCTACACTGTCCCGAACATAAATCTTCCTGAGGTTCTCCCAGCAGTTTGCAGCATTTTCTTCTCCACGAATATGGACAAGCTGCTGATCACAGAGAGTCAGTCCTATGATGCATAAAGCCTGCTCATTCTTCAGTTTAAAGTCTTGTAACTTTTCGTTATCATCATCATTAGCAGGATCCCAGCTACTCACGTCTGGTGGGTTTGCTATAATGTCCCACAATCCTTCTTTACGTAGAAGTAAACTACATTTCATTGACCATGAAACATAGTTTGTTCCATCCAGCCTGGATATCATGGACAGTTGTGACAAATTTACTTGTGCCATTACTCTTCAGATATTTTGACTATTTTAAACTAATTAAAACAGTTTGTTTTTACAGTAATGTGCAACTCACACCAACTCTCTCTGCTATATCCTGGTTAGTTAGACTATGCTGCTGGGCCCATAACCAATGTTAGGGTTTGAAGATTAACCCCTAGCATAGTATTGCAGCAGTAGTCAAACCAGGCAGCCAAAACGAGAGTGGAAGGGCCCCAGAGTATACACACACTGAACACAAACACTGTTTGTAGTTTAAATAGTTTTTAATCCAGTTAGAGTTTAAGCATTGTCATTCAGTCCATTAAGTCATTCACAGTATTTCCATCCAGTAAGACTCACTAGTATAGTCCAAGTTAAGAGTCCTTGCAATATCTTTATCAGCCGATAAAGATATCTTCTCCTCCTCCGGTTTCACTCTCCAGAGAAACAAACGCTGGATATTCAGTAGAATTACACAGTAAATCAGCAAACAGTAGCAAACAATAACAGTTCAGTCACCGGAACTCACAGTCAGTAATCACAGTTAGTCGCAGCAGCACACAGTAACAGTTACAGACAGTAAGCTTTCCAGCTTCTAATGCTTCCTTATATTGTAACTTCTAACCGCACCCTTAATCGGCTAATTGCCTGCTGCATTGTGCTTAAAGTGATAAGCACTTAAACCATGATATCTAAGTTTTATATATTTATTCACCCAAACCATATTTGGTATCAATGTTATACCTAACACTCTACAATGGTTTAACTAAACAGATTAGCCTAATCTTCTCAGATAGCCTTTAGGCCTGCTTAGTTAACAGCATCAACACCAACAAACCCCCCCCCCCACCCAGTATATCAGGAACACAGGCTGACAAAAAGAAAGAAACCCTAATCAAACACTTCAAAAACCCTCAAACCAAAGAGACACCAACCTTCCCCGCATAAGGTATTTGTGTAATGCCAGCCATTTTGAAATCCTGCCTACCTGGGCCTTGCTTATCTCATTCCTTTAAGTGTCTTTTTCCCCCAGCAGATTACATTCCAAATCCAACTGTTCCTTATAATCACCTGTATGCAGCCTTACGGAAAGGCCCATTTATTTATGATTTTCTGTTCTTACTAAATCTGTGCCAATAGCACAGGGTGCTTTCTGGATTTTCTTCTTTGGAAAATATTGCAATAATGTTTCCAAATTTAATAAAAATGTTTTATTGTGAAGATAAAATTGTATATATGCCTAGAGTACAGCTGTCCAGACAAACCATGAAATATATCAAAATTAACAAAATACATTGTTTTTGGGATTTTTAAACTACAAAGCCAGTCTATTTTTATATTTTCTTTAATTTACTATTAAATTTACTATTTTTAAAATAAGTTTCCTTTGAAAAGGAACTAGTAAACAAAATATCATTTTTAAACAAGTTTCTTCCTTTGTAGAATGACAAAAAGGAAATCCTTTTGCAAGGCAGAACTTAATCAATGTCATAAGCAAAATATAAATCAAGGATTTCATTAACTGCTGGTAGCCAGTTTAAACTGTAGTTTTGCTCATAATGTAAATCTATGCATGTCTAAGATATTAAAAACCTTTAAATGATTTTGTAATATCAGCTATTATTATAATTAATGAAAGCATTTCATAAATCAATATTCTAGATAAATTCATATCCAATTAATGTTATAATCTAAACAAAAAATGATATGATAAAGATAATTGGGAATAGGCAGGAAATCTCTAAAGTTTAAGAGGAAATTTGCTCATTTTTAATCATTTTTTGGAGGGCAGATGAGGAAGAAATGTTCATAGAAATCCACTTGCCATTAATTTAAAAGCATACATGATGATATCTGCCTGCCTGCCTATAGGTTAATGTTATTATAATTTTGCAAACTGGTGCTTTGGAAACCTGTAAAAGATATAGTTAAACTTAAATTTGTAGGATTTTGTTGATTTTTTTATTCCAGATAGTGGAAGTTGGAAGTTCATTATATGCATGCTCCCAAACTCACTAAGTATGAAAGTGTATATTCAAAAGCTTAAATGCATTCATTGCAAAGGCTGCAGAAATCCTCAGGAATGTTTTCAAGCAAGAGAAATATGTTCCTTATCTGCTATTCTAAGTACAGTTAATCCAGTTTATTCAAAAAATAACATGGGAGTAACTTGGGGTGGGGGAACACCATCATCACCTACTCCCTTTTCTTCCAAGCTGCACGATTGTATTAAATTACATAAAGTTTTTTATGAGTTACTTTATAGTCTAACAAAAATCTCTCTTGAAGAGATACAAGATAAAAAAACAAAATGAAAACATACAGTACCGTGCATTATCATGCAGACCAATCTACAACATTTAATAATAATTATTGCTTGTTTATATATTAAACATTAGTCAAGGCATAGCTAACCAAGTTATACCAAAAAATTAAGCATGGCCATTGCGGCTGACACAACACAGAAATGTTATTTTAATCCACTCAGATTTATTTCTGACATTTTCCTTTAACATTGCATTGCCTTATTTAGAACAGTAAAAGTGACTTCTCCAGTCTCCTTTGACAAGAATGAATGATTTTAAAATCTTACATGGAAGGGGAAAAAATAGATTTCCTGTCATTCATTTAGAGATACACATTGTGTGCGTGTTTCTGTATGTGTGTAAAACTTTACATTTAAATTGTCCTGTTCATTCAGAAATGTTTTACCACTTGATGGAATTGACATTTGAAGACTGTCTGGGAGAGAAGAGGAAGGAGAATAAAGTTTAGCTCTGAATGCATTTGAAAGCCGATTTTAATCGTAATAGTCATTTTAGCTACACATCAGAGAAAGAAGGAATCCCAAACTATTTATATATCCACACAAAAGCTAATATAACAGAAGATATAAAATGGTACAATTAAGTGAAACACTGAAACATGTCACGTTTATGCGTGTGTGCGTGCACACACACACACACACACACACAAATACAAATTCTTGTTGTCCCTTTTATTTTACCCCTTGGGATCACAGAAATTTTTCCAAACCATCATAATCATACTTCTGTTTGTAAAAATTGATCTCCTCAGTGTTTCAGCTTTTCCATTTACTAAAAAAGTAACCTGTTCATTGTACAGGTATCAGTGAAATAAAAATCTCCAATACTTTGGGGACAATGCCAGTTTTTTTTTAAAGTTATTTAATCAAATATATATAAGTTTATAAAAAACAAAACTTGGGGATTATAATCATTGTTTTCTCCCATACAAAACTATTTGCATTTCTTTAGTACATTTCATTTTTTAAAAAACATAAATTTATTTATTGATTGTTTCAACAATTAAAAACAAATTTCCACATTTTGCAACGATATTGTAACAGTATTTACATTGGTTAATAACATCCATAAATATGTTATCCATAGTTTTATTAAATTCTAAATATATATAAAAATGTTTAGAACAAGGAAGAGTAGATTTCATTTTTACTGTGTCAGAGTTACTAGCGTTTGGTCACTTTGACAAAAAATACTTTCTTGCTCACTATATATTGTATCTTTCAGGTAGTCTGATTTAGGAATATTTAGTTCTAATAATTTCAGCAGATCCTCTCACCAAAGTTCTATAGTTAAATGGGCTTGCATAATTAACAGGGTTGCAAAATCAAGATTTCAATTTCATTTGATCCAAATGGAAAGGAATGATACCACACCTGCCATGATGTAAACCTAATTTCTGAACAAAAGGAAGCATAATTCGTGTAAACAAATATATGATTGAGATCCATGCCCATAGTCTGCTCTCATCTGCAGATATTTACATCCACAAAACCTCATTGTTCAGTTTGATAAAATTATACAACAGTGACTTGTTATGAGTTTTTCCTCCTCAGGCAATGACAAGTTGAAGGACTGCAGAATGCTTGAGGCAAAGCCAAAGGTGCTGAGGGAGACCCGGATTCAGGTAATTATTGCAAAATAATGGGTTAAAACAAGTAATCAGATATTTCACTCCAATTTATTTTGTTGGCACAAAAGGGATTTTATAAGGATATCCTGTTTGGAACATCATAACTGTACGATAAGCTTTGACAGCTGTAAGCTGGAAACTGTGTTGGCAAAAATTGGATAGCCTTTCACAGTAACAACACAATTACATTGGCTAAGAATCTCTGACAGCAGGTAGGGCCATTCTCTTCAGCCCATGCCATTTAAACCTTACCGGTCAGGTTACAAGCTTGAAGGAGGTGTGTTAAGAATGTCCAAAGTCTTAGCTGTGCAACAAAGCTCTTTTGCTTCCTTTTCAAGCACCAATTCCATGAGACTGAAAACAGCCCCTGATTATTAAGAGGCAGAAGTCTTTTCTCTAGAGGACATACTAATTTCTGCGCAGCCATCACATGGTCTTGTGAGAATCCTGGTTTCTTAAAGCAGGCATGACTTAAAGAGGCTGAGCACTATGGAAATTCCAAGGCTAAAAGCTGTTAGCTGTTTTTTGAGGCTTGAGCAAAGGGGGAAAAAGGCTAACAAAACTAAAAGGGTGTGTGGAGGGAGGTAGTGGAAATAACACATAGAGATGGCTGCATACAAGAATAACAAATTAGCTGGTTCCACAATGCCACCCATTTAGCTTATAATGATTGAGTTTGGTGTAACTAACCACGGGGAGAGGAGGGAATCCATCTTCCGAGAATATTTCTCACTTAGCTTAGTTGCTGAAATCTCCTACTGTGGCTTCCTAGGGAATCAGGGAGTGTGATAAGAAATGTGTAGCAATTTTACAATTCTCACACAATGCCACCGATTCCTGGCCTGGTGTGTTTATGTATGTGGGGGGGGGGAGGGGGGCAGGCAAGGGAGATATGGATAGAATCCAAACAAAGGATGTGTAAGCAATTTCATTTATTTTGATAAACCTCCTTCCTGCTCTAGAGCATTTTGCTGCCTTTGTCAAAGTGAATGACAACAATTTGGCCAACTCTCCCTAAGCCACACTCTACAGTGACAGGCAAATTATCAGAGGCCCTGCACTCCTTATTATCAGAGGAGAAGTCATCAGGAGGATGCGTGGAAGATCCCTCTCTCCTGTCACTATTTGTCAGTAGGACAAGGGCCACTGCTATGGGGAGCTGACAGGTAATTTCAACAATAACAATTACTCCTATTACTGGTGTCATAAATAATTCGCCCAAGGCATGACAATAGCAAAGCTTTATAATTCAATGCCATATAAATAAATGCCAGCAGGTAACAAGTAATTTAGCTCCAATCAAGCCATGGCCCTGCCAGTAATATTGTTATTGCAAGAAAATGGAAAATTGAAAAAAAAATTCAATATGGTAATGAATTAAGAAAGGGTTCAAGGGCTGGAGAAAAGCATGAGTTTAAAGCTTGGTTTATTTTAATTGGGGTGGTCTTCATGATAACTTATTTTACCATTGCATACAATACATAAAATCATGGCTTAACAGACTTCTGTTTGGAATATAAACATGAATATCATTTTCATTTCATATAATTATATCATTCTAAACAATATTAGAAAAAGCAGCAAGGATCTGTGCACTTTCTAGTGTGTCTCTCTGCTAGCAATGGTGGTGTTTTATTTTAATTACTAATACTATCTAAATGTAAGTCACTGCTGGCTTCAGTGCCAATAATTCACCCTTACTGAGCTGTGGATGAGTGTAAAATATGTATTTTACATTCAGGATACGATATTTTTCCCCCCGAGTTCTGATTTGATGAGAGTAACTGAAATTTATGTTTACTGCGAAGATACATAATAAAATGATGCTCTTTCTCTCGAGATCCCATCCTTTTCGTGAGCAGGCCAATCCCTTCAGAGTGCCAGTATTAAAACAGAGCAATATGACTTAGCCATGTTTACTCAGAACATCTACCCAGTTCCTCCTTCATAAGAGAAACTAAGCTTGCGCTGAAGAGAAGACCAGCTTCATTACCGCATGTTGATCCAAACAATTTGCAATTTTACTCTTTGACCACTAAGACAATGTGGCATCAGTTTGACAGGAGTAAAAGAATTTGAAAATCTCTAATTAGAAGAGCTGTGGAGCAATTAACGCATGTCAAATTTCACTTCATCAAGTGCCACTCTAATTTTCTCACTAAAAATTAATGGACTTTTTTTGTATTGCATGTCCCCTCAAGGCAATGTTGATTCAAATCTGCTCAAGATGCAGTGTTGCACAGCTAAGCATCTTCTTGATTACAATCCGACACACTTCTAACTGCTTTCATTCTCACTGCCAGAGATACTTTGTCAACAGTCAAATTACGCCATGCTGATAACAATGCATAATGGTGTTCCTCAAAGGAGGCACTTGTCATGAAACTGTGTTTCATAAATTACATCATTTTCTTTTATAAGAAATAGCACTGCTTCAAAACAAACTTATGCTTCCTAGAAGCAATTGTTCCATATGTTTGTAGTTTGAATCATTGACTTAATATTTAATGATACAAAAAAGGTATCTGTTCAAAGAACAGAATAAAAAAAATCAAGAAGGATTTTATAATTTTATTGCCTCTCCAAGATTAGAAATAATACCCTGTAATTATACAATGTTTATTGATGAAAAGATACAATTAGTGTCTAGAACAAGCTTCCCGGTTTTCTTGTGATGTCAGTGGCAAAGCTTCTCTAAACAAATGGTGCAAATTTTGGTTAAAAACTATAAACATAGTAGAAATACTTCTTCTAATGGACACTATGTAGATTCCAAAACAAATTTGTTAAACAGGAACATTTACCAGCTTTCACAAAAATAAAATTCCAGCTGTAACTGACAGACTGTTAGCATCAGTGTGTATGTGTTCATATTAGTATGGCAAGTGGAAAAAAATAAATGGCTCAATTTTGTTTTTTTTAAAAACAAGATATTTATTTATAACTGGAATATAACTGAAGAAAAGATTTAGGAGGGGTAATTCTATTCTTTGACCAAAGCTGATTTGCAAACTATTTAGAACATTTTCAGTTATTTAATCAAATTAAAACATGTCTGTATTAAAGCAATAATTAGCAACTAATGCTGTGATATACGTCTATGTTGCAAATGTCATTTTTTTTCCTTCTTGTAATTTTAACTATTTTATATTTTTATTATAAATGCATCTGAGTCTAAGTTTTATAGTGCTGGAACTTAATCTGAATGAAAGTAGACTAGATAAGAATTCACATTTTCCTCCCCTCCTCTTACAAAATTAACAACATAGTGTGATTTTATTACATTGCTTTGGAATTCAATTCTGCTTGGGAAAATGTTCAGAAATTTTCAGACTTCTGTGTAGTCACCTTGATTTTTCTTTTGTCCCATTTCTGGCATAGTATGTTCACAGAAAGCAGACCTCAACACAAACTGCTGAAGCATTTAAAACTTCCCGAGGGAAGGAGGGGTGGAATAGTATCATAAAAAGTTAAGCAATCAAGCTCCTAAGAAACATTTCCTTTTGATTTGATTGGTTTACCATATGCTTTAAAAATTCTAAACTCCAGGATTACAGAAGAAATGCAATCAAAACTACACATCAAAAGACGATATCAATAGAATACCACATGCATTTAAATAATAAGCATGTTTGCCAACTGCAAATAAAAGTGGAGGAGAACCCAAGGAAAAAAAAAGGGAAGATCACTGTGACGCAAACCAATTTTATCTTCAATATTTTGCTTTTGTTTTCAAAATGCTCAATAAACAGTCCATAATGCATCAACCCCAAACCATGAGGGCTCTGCACTCAAAGAACAGGAAACATATTCAATTTTCCTAACAGAAGACAGTTCATTAAGCTGTGCCACATCAAATAAAACTTTAATTTCTCCAGCATCTGAGCTGCAATGAAAGCAATTGATGAAGATGAGCCATATGGTACTTCTATCAGCAAACACATATTGCTCATTCCCCAAAAGTTTTCTAATTCTGCTCCCCAGGCCTGTGTAATATAGATAATGTGCTCTGAGAGCAGTAAGCATGAGCTATCTGGTGTACACTTCTAATACTGTATTTAATGGGAAATAATGAATCATAAAAGCCTGCGGAAGATGGCTTTTGCTAACCTAAATCTCAGCTGTAATTTCATTGTTCTGTGCCTAAGATGCTGCTTGCCCTTTCCAAACAACAGCAACTGAATGTAATAATGCAGCTGCTTCAACCTGCAAGAGATCCTTCCTTGAACCAGGTTTCCTTTAACTCTTGCAGCTCCCATGATAATGGAAGAGTGTGATTAATGGAAGAGGATTGCATACTATGAAAATATTACACACATATATTTATACAGTCACATACTTTTTCATCTGTAGCTATGATTAATATTTTTAAACATTCTCACTCCTCAAAAAGTAGATAATTGGAAGGGAAAAAAAAACCCATAGCAACTGATATTGCAAA
The DNA here is from genome assembly GCF_049901735.1 of Notechis scutatus. Lineage (NCBI taxonomy): Eukaryota > Metazoa > Chordata > Lepidosauria > Squamata > Elapidae > Notechis > Notechis scutatus. Next base: position 153,816,052 of record NC_142009.1, on the reverse strand, counting down.
AGCTAACATTTTTCTAACATTAACATACTTTTGAAAAATGCCTGTTTTTTTTTAAAGAAAAAATCCAGAAGATGAATTTAAACCCCTGAACAAATTAATTAAGTTAAAATGAAATGATAGACTGTTTATTCAATGATCAGCAAAATTAACTTCAAATTTTAACTTAAAACCTAAACCCAAGACTTAAATACCAGAACTTGTCTCTCAGCTGGTCTGAAATTAAAATATGATACAGGTAAAGATTGAGAAGATAAGGACTCCTAAGCAAAATTCCACTTAAAATAATAAACTTGGCATGGCTCAATAACGCCTGGAGTTATGCTGAGGGTCCCTGAGAATTGCAGAGATTTCCTGCAACATCCTTCTGCCAGCATTTGTCCTCTTAACTGAACCCAGGACCAGAGGCAAGGGCCGTTCGCTTGGAAAGACACCTTCATGGTTGAGCTTGGCGTTATCTGAGCCTCAAACGGTTCGATTAGAAGGAGAGACTTTTAAAAGTTAGGGAATTGCCTCTTAAAAGCTTATTAAAATCAGCATGTTACATGTCTGTTTTTGAATTAGCTTTACTGCCGTGATTGCCTTCATTAACACAGGCTGTTTTGGGCGCTGCTCTGTGAATGCTCAAGTGTCTGCTTCAACCCCCAGCTCTCTCCCTCCCCCCTCCTTCTCAGGAGTTGTCAACTTAGAGAGCCTGCAAAACCCAGCATCCTTAATCCTTCCATAATAACACGGACCCCCGAATGAAATCCGCACACCAAAGCAGCAGTCGATTGCAATGGCTTCAGAAAAAAAAAACCGGGTAGAAATAAAGTTGGCAATCTTAAAAAAATAAAATAAAAATCTCAGCCAGCTCCATGTATGTCTGTGTCTCCCTCTCTCTAGCACATGGATGCCTTTTGTGAATCTTACAAACAAGGGTTGAAGCAGTGCTGGACGGGTTACAATGACAATGGTGTATAGCAGTGTAAAACAAGTTGGCGGATAAAAAGGTGCCCCCCCTTTTTTGTTACCCTTTTATCAAAGCTGTTCATCTTCTAGCTGCAGGCAGCATTTCGCTGGAATTGCAGATATTTCTCTTCTTGTCCAGGCGCCTTTGTTTGTGCATCTCATTTGCATCTATTTATCTCCAGCTGAGGGTGCTTTCTGCTCATTAAGGCCTCCCCTCGCATTATTTCCTAAGCCAGCTGCTGAGGAGGGATTTCACCTGTGGTGCTTGAGAAAAAGGGGTGTGGAAGGGGAAAAAAAGAAAGAAAGAAATCCACGCACAAAACAACAACAAACTGCAAATTTTCCAGGAAGGGAAGAGAGAGAGAGAGAGATGGAGGGAGAGCCGAAAACAAACAAACAAGGAAATCTTCGGATTCTCTTCCCCTCCGGAATGGGCACCATTTGTTTTAAACAGCCTCTTGCCGTGATAAATGTCTCCTTGGGTCGGGGGTGAAAGTTGATCCGAAGGTCAGGCAGTAAAACAACAGGCAAAGCAGACGCCAACGCCGGTTCCTTAGCTGTCGGTGGCGGTGCGAGCAGGTCTCGAACCCTTCTCCACCTCTAATAAAACAGGGTAAAAATCTGAAGTGGAGCAAGCAGGCCCCTCGAGGAAAGCTGCCCCGAAAAGCACCCGTCGTATCGACATCATGCCGGCAAACAGGAAACAATCGGGGCAGCTCTCAGCCCAAACAAGGCGAGCTTCTATTGTTTCAAAGAACCAGAGAATTAATCCCACTTATTTATTTAAGGCGTGTCAACTCGCTGCCTAAACCTGTTTCACTGTCAAAATGCATAAAACGTTTATGGCTCATAAAATAGAGTAATTCATTTCCATGTTCTTTGTGGTATTTTTTTTCCTCTTCTTTTCTTATTCCCCCCCTGTCCCTCCCTTCCCCGGGAAGAATGAGATAGATAGACCTTGGCTTGAAATGGGTTGCAGCCAAATGGATGGTTGTAAGAAGCTACACCATATGAGAGGGGGAGGGTGGCAAAATTATTGAATTGGCAAACTGAGCTCAGCACAAACAATAATAATAATAAAAAAGAATAGGGTGAACGCTGAATCATCTCCAGTTTAGATTCCTGGAGACAGAGCCTTATGCCACTGGGTTTTAGCTTGGTTTCCAGTCAGGAGCTGTAAAAGTTCAGTAAGAAGCTGCAAGGGCTATCAGAAAATGTAAAAAAATAATAATACATCTAGGTAGAATTTTTCTCCTATCTGCTCTTCAACTGGACATTTCTCATCTTTTGCATAACTAAAAGTTATATTTCTAGCTATGTCAAAAAAGTTTAATCTTGGATTCTCATTTTCAATGGAATCAGTTTGATTTTCAATGGTATGCCGATTTGAAATGAATAAGTAACTATTTAAGATTGCTTGCTTTCACCTTAAAGTATATACAAGTATGTTTAGAAGAATTGACATAAAAGAAGTACATTCAGTTCAGCCTACTCCTTAGTTTGCTTAAAATAAACAATTTGGCATAAACAAACACCATTTTGTTTAGCACTTCATCCAAATTATTCATCATGATAGTGTAAGGCTTTCATTACATTATTTAGTTTTTGTATTGCATGTGATGAAAGTTTGCAGGCAAAAAAAGTTTATTTACCTTTTTCCCTGATAAAATTTATACTGTAGGTAATAATTGTTTTGAGTATAATTTAAGACACTGAGTTTGAGTCCTGTCTTAGGCATGAAAGACGGCTGGGTGACTTTGTTTTAGACCAACTCACCTCATAGATTTGTTGTGGGGAATAGGAGGAGGAAGGAGTACTAAGGTGTAAAATAATAAAGGTGGGAAACAAATAATAAACACAAAAAAGTTACAGTGATATATGATAAGCAGATTGCAGCTTTGTTGTCTTTAACAGTAAAACCCAGAACTGATTATCTTAAACAGAGGACAAAAGTGTAAACAACTGATTTTCAATGGTATTGTGCCAATTTGAAATGAATAAGTAATTCATTTAAAGTTGATTGCTTTACCTTGAAGAATATACAAATATGTTTGGTGGCACTGACATTAAATTAGTACATCTGCTAATATAGTATATCTATATTCAGCATATTCATTAATTTGTTTAAAATTAAAAAAATAGAATAAACAAACCATTTTGTTTAGCACTTCATCCAAATTATTCCTCAAGATAGTGTAAGGGTTTCATTACATTATTTGTAGTTCTCCAAATTAACACTGCATTTCTGAATTCAAATTTTAGTCACTTTGCAGCTTTTGCCATTTATAAGATTAGTTTATTTCTGCCCATATTATCTGAGTTGAATCTTGATTCACCAAACATCTCAAACACTAAATACAAAATGTGCTGTAGTGAGCAAACCGCATATAGAGTTTACATTTGTACACTGCATTTCTACCTTTTCTCTTATCAAATGATCTGTTTGGTTTCTAAGAGAAAGCTATACATCTGAAATTCATTTGAAATTTATACTGTGATAAAACTGCTTCTCTTTTTTTGAAGATGGCCTGAAAAACTTTACTACACTATTTTGGGTTTCGTTTTCTGCTAACACAATGCACCCAAGATCCTGAGCAGATTTCTTCTCCCAGTCTCTTTGTATTTCTCATTTTTCTTTGCCTCTAATCTAATCACTAATTCCTTTACTTGGTCAAGAAGTTAAAAATGTTAAGTGCTAGCAGTGCCTCCTTCCTCCCCCTCATATCTGTCTCTGTTTATGGAACAGGCCCGGGTTTCCTCCTTTCCTTGTTCAGCTCCAGGTCTTCAGGTCAGGAGACTGTAAATACACATAGCACTGCCCCAACCCATAAATCTGAGCAAAGGGCAGGCATATATATTCAGATAAGCAATGTGGAGGGGAAAGAAAGAGAAGACAGAACAAATAGTGTCTGTGGAATAGCAAGCACTATTCTAGAAACAAAATGCCAACAATCCCCTTTGTACAACAGAGGAAAACAACTCTTGTTACTGAACATTGGCTTCTAAAAGATGCTCTTGGAATGATCACCTTTTCCCCTCCCATGATTTATATACAAATCAGTAAAAAAAATGCATTTTATTACTCTGGAGACAGTGAAAATAAACAAAGGCATTTCACTTACATTCTAGCATGCTGTTATGTTCTAGCGTTTCCATCTGCAACTGGAAGGCTTTGACTTTCAGTTCCTCACCAGTGCAAAAGGAAATAAAAGAGGCACATCCCCCCCCCTCCTTGCAAGGTATCTTTTGCAAAGAATCAGGTTAAACAATTATGAAATTGGCTTATCAATTTCCCCCTCCTATTAATTATAATGGCATCAAATATATTTCATATGAATTTTAGCAACATTGTACCATCACTAGTACTACCTCTCAAAATGCATGGAATCTAATGATCCCGCTGCTATGAAAATCTGTGGGATGCCTTTGGCAGCTTCTACAGATACTGCATCCTGTAGGCTATCCCCATCCTTCACATCCATAGAAATATTCTTTCTTGTTAGGATTGAACTCAAATTATCCATAGAAATATGCTTTCTTGTTAGGATTGAACTCAAATTATGGACAGTGCATTAGTTTAGAATAAAAGCTGCAAAAATTTTACAAAGAAGAAATCTAACTATTAAGTAAAACATCTGTTACCATATGCTGTTGACTAGTCTTCCTTGAGCAAAGAAAGAATGCATAGTTTGTTCCCCCACACACATACAGAACTTCATAAAAACCTTCCCTTTAAAAAAAAAAAGTTTATGCTGACATTTTCTCATTCTGCGCTGAGGATCACTTCTCCAGTTCTCTGATGTGTGGTGTAAATGGGACCTGATGTTGGGTCTTTCTTTTTTCACTTTTATTCAGGTGAGGTGTAACATACTGCAGATGTACCCGTAACAGAAGCCCTTACACAGAGGGCCATTCTCTTCTTGAGTTGAAAACTTCAAGTACTTGACAAGCCTCTGCAAAAACTGTAGCAGAAAGAATAATTATTTTAAAATTATTCTAAGGCCAATTCCCTCTCTTTCTCTAGTGCTGTTGCATGAAATAAATGTAAATCAACTGTCTTTAATGATGGCTGGCACTGGCAGATAGTTGAATTAAGGTTTTTTTCAGATTGATTCACTGATTAGATTTAGAAAAGCTTTTTCATCCCATCTCTCTCACTCCATAATACTTCGTGCAAAGTCAAATTCAACTGCTGGTTTTCTTAAAAGTATTTCACTCTATTTAATAGGGTTTGGTCCCAGGAAATTAAGAGTTTTAGCTTAAAACAAGCTTTTGTAAAGGGAATTAGTATGAATTTAGATTAATACTTTAAATGAAATCCTGTTTTCTTTCTGTCATCAATTTAGATGGGGAATTTTCATTTCAGTAACTCAATAATCTGAGATAATTACTGGTAGCTAATTTTAAAACTTCTGAAACTCTTGAACTCTTTAAAACGTTTGAAACTCCTGAACTCTTTAAAACGTTTGAAACTCCTAGGCTTACATTTGTCCCAACCGTAACATTAATTCCTCTGATTAAAAGCTTAAAAGTTTGCTTAAATGGTATGATAGCAAAATATTGAGAAGTGCAAACATAGACAATGTAATAGCTTAGATAAGCATGTAAAGATATATTTATAAGAAAGATCACACCAGGATCAACAAAGACACGGGACAATAAAGGGTCTTGTGGCATCCTTCAATCAAATAAAAAGTATTACAGGTAATCCTTGATTTACAACAGTTCATTTAGTGACCGAAGTTACAACTTCACTCAAAAAATGAGTTATGACGATTTTTCACACTTACAACCATTATAGCATTCCCATGGTCATGTGATCAAAATTCAGATGCTTGGCAACTGACTCATGTTTATGATTGTCATAGTGTGCGGGGGTCATGTGATCACCTTTTGCAGCCAAGCAAAGTCAATGGAGAAGCCAGATTCACTTAACAACTATGTTACTAATTTAACAAGTGTAGTATTTCACTTAACAGTTGTGGCAAGGAAGGTCATAAAATGGAGTAATACTCAGCAAATGTCACACCTAGCAACAGATATTTTGGACTCAATTGTGGTCATAAGTCAAGGACTACCTATACAGCATTGGATATACTTGTATAGATTATAGCCCACCAGTCCAAAAAAGCTTATTTTTGAAGATGTCACAGAATTCACTGCTCCTTTTACTTCTCCCCAAACTGCAAGACATTAACATTATTCCTCTAACAACTTTCCAGATAAATAAAGGGGATCAGATTGAAAATGCCAAAGACTGTGATGAAAAGATAACAGCAAGGGATAACAGGCAGTATAACTGCCTTCTTGGAACCACTTCCTGCTTCTTCATTCACTCCCGCAGTAATAAATTCCTTTAATATAAATAGGCCAATGGGTTGAGACATCAAAACTGTTACAGGGAAACCTTGTCTTACAACGGCTTGTTTAGTGATAATTCAAGGTTAAAATGGCACTGAAAAAAGTGTCCTTGCACTTACAACCATTATAGCATCCTCAATAGTCATGTGATCAAAAATACAAGGCCTTGGCAACTGGTGCATATTTACAATGATTGCATTATCCTGGGGTCATTTGATCACTATTGACCTTCCCTGCTATTTCTGATAAAGGCAACGGAGGGGGGGGGGGAGATGGGTTTGCTTAAAGTTTTATGATTCACTTAACAACTGCAATGATTTGCTTAACAGCCGTGGCAAAAAAAAGCTTGTAAAATTGGTCCCGACTCAATTTACGACCACTTTGAAAATACTGATGCCAATTGTGGTAATAAGTTGAGGACCGCTTGTATTCAACAACATCTAAAAGGTTACCCTTTGCTCTTCGCGATATAAGATTTTGCTTCAGCAAGTAAATTATAATCAGGCATATGCAAGTCTTTGTGAGAAGATCCCTTAGGCCAGTGGTGGCTAAACTTTTTGGGCTCCTATGCCAAAAATTGTGTGCACACTGGCGCTCATACACTCGCGTGCCAGCACCCAAAAGGCAATGTGAGTTCCCCCTATGCGGCCTGCACACGTGTGTGCAATCCCGCCTCTGGGAGGCTGAAAAAAGCCTCAAACCAGGCCTCACAGCCAATTTTCAGCGGTTTGAGGCCTTTTTCGGCCGCCCAGAGGCTTGAAAAAAGCCTCTGCAGGCCAAATAATAGGCCCGCTTTGTCACTTCCAGTATTACAGCCTCTGGGAGGCTGAAAAAGGCCTCAAACCAGCCAAAAATCAACTGTGAGGCATGCGCAGTGAGGTAAGTTTGGCTGTGGCTCACGTGCCAGCACAAATGGCTCTGTGTGCCACCTGTGGCACGCGTGCCATAGGTTAGCCATCACAGCCTCAGGCCCTTTTGGATGTTGGATGTTGTGATAAAGATACAGTGTTTGAGGAGGAAGAAATCATCCAGAGCAGCACATCATGCAGGTGAACCATTATTATAAGAACTAAAATTGATCCAGCCCTTATACATCGTATACATATAGCTTTCTAGACCTATAGCAACTGTTACAAATAATCAGAGATACTACATTGGGAAAAATATCAGTTTGTAAACATCTAACTTAGTAAGTGACAGAAGTTGAGATTTTCTTTTAAAAAAAGGTAGTCCTCGAATTATGACCATTCATTTAATAACGGTTCAGAATTATAATGGACACAGAAAAGTTGATTTATCACAGGTCCTCCCACTTATGACTGTTGCAGCATCCAGAGGGTGGCATGATCCAAATTTGAGCACTTGGCAGCCAGTATGTTTTTATGACGGTTGCCATGTCTTGAGGGTCATTGGATCACCTTTTGCAATCTTTCCTAGGGGGCTTCCAACAAGCAATGTCAATGAGGAAAGCCAGATTCCCTTAATTATATGATTCACTTATTGGCCATGGCAAAAAAAAAAAAAGTCATAAAATTGGGCACACGTCTGCACAGCGTAGCAATGAAAGCTCCGAACTCCATTGTGGTGTGTGGACGTGGTTCTTGCATTGGCAGATAATTTGTTACCATTTTTAAAGGGAGTAGCACTAATTGGTCTGTAGCTATCAGATTCCTCTGAAACTGCCATAAGGGATTTCAGTGAAATGTTGAAGTTACAAAACTTGACTGGATAGCCATAAAAATGTTCAGGGCTTATCAAACGCTCACTAAAACTTATCAGTACAATTTAAAAAGCCCGCACCTGGAGGGAGATCTGACTTGTGGGATATCTTTCCTTGTAAGATTATCACTGCTTCTTGACTGAAACCAGGCTTGAGAAAATACATTGAGGAATCACTTTATTTTGTGACATTTCAGCTTTCGGGGCTGCTCAGACCTGCGAAGCAGAGAGGTTTTAAGTTGAATCTTAAAATCTCTAAGAAAACATTTTCTCTAAGAAAGTAAGTTTCACAAAGGCCTGGTTTCCCAAATCTCCTGGAAAATCCTGTTTACGCCCACGGATGTCTGTTACAAAGAATGCTTTCCACAGTTAATTCCAACTTTGTCCTCTGAACCCCAATGGCTGTTGTTCCTCTGGAAAAGAGTGCTGTTCTCATTTTAGCCAGACCAGGGGACATAAAATCCCAAGCCATAAATCCACATGTTATCCCAAACTGCTGGATTTTCCATCTGCAGTTTTGGAAAACAGAGTAAAAAAGATTCTTATAGCCATAATCCCCCACACACACATACCCTTTGATTCCATAGCTGAAAGGGCTTTTTCACATCATTGATTTGGAAACAGATATTTTGAAAGCATTCTGTCAGCTAATCCTAAACTTCACACTTTCTTGTGACATGAAGCCTTTTTGGAAGATTGATTGTACTATCAGGGCATTTCTAGCAGACCATGTCCATCTGATCTCATGCAGTACTATTTTGCTGCTACTATGACATAATGGTTCAGAATCTGAGATGCTAAGGTTCAGATTCACTCAAACCATGGAATTTTACATGTTATCTCTTAATCCAGTCTAGTCCATGGAATTGTTGTGAACGGAACAATTAGTGGAAAGAGCATTGCACGACCCACCTTGAGTTCCTGGAAGAAATCTCACCAATAAATAAGTAGTAAAACTAACACAAACTATACTTATGTATAGCACAATCTGTGCAGCCATATTGCACACTTTCTTTAATGCCTAACTGTATCTTCTCGGATATATGAATGTGCACTGTCTGAAAAGAGCATGTAAACTGATGGATAATAAAGCAGTGCAAATCCTTCAAAACAGATGTTTTGCAATGTGCAGAAATATGAACAAACTGTTTGTCTTCAATTCATTAAAACAGCCATGTCTTATTCCAGGGTTAGGCAACTGCTTAGTAAACTGCTTCCAGGCTGTTCCTGTATGCGTGTAATATACATGGCCTCTTCCTTTGCTTCTTCTTTGAGTCCTGAATGAAAATGTTCTAGTAGCTATACTCCAAGAAATTTCAAAAGCAAGTTTGCAATGTAATGCTGACAAACTGCAATTAATTAGCAAAAGCTGAAGTTATTTTTTGCCGGCTATGTCCATCCTCAGTGGGCTGCACTGATTCTTTTCTAAGATATCTGTGACAATTCACATAATCTCTATAGGATATATAAAGATATCTTTATAATAATTAGATGTCATCTTTTGTTTTTACTAGCTTATATTAATGCAGAAAGGTCCATATCCACCTTGGTTTTGCCTCCTCTTTGTATTAAAAGCAGGTATTCACTAAAGTGTTCACAAATTGCATTTGATAAGATGAATTCTGATCTACAAAATATTGTGCTACAATAAATATTCAGTCTTTTAAGTGTCATAAGATTAGATTACTGCTGTATCCTTGTTGAATTCAGACTGTAAGTCGCTTAAAGTTTGTTATGCTCCATACATGAGCCAAATGGCAGGACATTGAACAAAAAAATCCTGCCACGATAAGAGTCTCTACACAGACCTTTGACATTGTCTTCCAGGGTGGACAATTTCTGGGTTAACTGGAATAGGCAACATGGAGGAAAATGCCAAGGAAATAAATAAGCCACTGGTGGAAGGAGAAGGAATATTTTACTTTGCTTTGTTCTGAGAAAGGTACAACTATTGCTATGGGTCAGGCATGGATATACTCAAATGGAAGTGCCCCATCATACATAGCCCAGTTCTCATTAAAAAAAAGGTTTTCATTGGCTACAATAGATATTGTAGAAACGAAGAATTCTGCTTTCCAAGATGGTCAAGACTTTCATTTTTATTAAATCATAACAGGCAGATTGCCACTATTACAATCATCATCCATTATCCTACTTTTAGGAAAGAGCTGAATATCTTCCTAAGTTGGATAGATTCCAGAAAGGCCAAGTATGTCAGACTTACCATAAATGTAATAGTAGAAGAGGAAGGAATGATTCAATATGTGTATATATATATGTGTGTGTGTGTGTGAGTATGTGGAACAGATGGGCATATTTCCAGACATTCCATGGAGAAGAAAGGGAGGGTTTGAGGATCCAAACTGGGACCTTTGGCTCTTTGGATAAATAGTTATTCTACCCACGGGTTCAGAATCAGCCATTAGTTTTTATGACCAATATAGGGTTTGCACTCCTCCTCCCTGCCATCCAACCTAGGATTTTCCTTCTAAATCTCTGAGTAGTCGAGATACATTTTGTTTATCTACAGATAAGTATTTTCTCTAAGAAGAATTAGTTTGCACAGTTGTAATTTTTGTTTCTCTTGGTGCATTGGCCCCAGGGGTGGGATTCAAATTTTTTAACAACTGGTTCTGTGGGCGTGGCTTAGCTGGTGGGTGTGGTTAGGTGGTCATGTGACTGGGTGGATGTGGCTTGGTGGTCATGTTATTAGCTGGGCATGGCCAACTCAATATCACTCACATCGAGGCACGCATCTCCTCGCCTGGCCTCTCATGACCATGGGGATGCTGCAACAGTCGTAAGTGTGAAAAATGGTCATAAATCACTTTTTTCAATGCCCTTGTAACTTTAAATGGTCACTCCACACAAGCAAAGTACCAGCAAAGGAGTGGAAAAAAACTCCAGAGACATTCCTGAGAGAGGAAGTCTAGTCCTGCCAAGAATGTAATAAGGGTTAACGGAGAGGCAGTTTCTGTAAGCAACACCAGAATGTTTCCTTCCTGCCTTCCTTACAGGATTAGATTAGTAATTTCTTCTAACAACCGATTCTCCAAACTGCCTAGAATGTTAACAACCGGTTCTAGCGAATAGGTGTGAATTGTTAGAATCCCACCCCTGATTGGCCCCACTCATTCATATGTACCAGCTGGTGAGTTTGTCTTTTCTCTGACAAGGTCTTTTTTTTTTTAACGAATAGCACAGCATGGGGGTGAGCATGAGAGAGTTGTTCTCAGGTTGGGATTGGACCTCTATTCCTGATGTTCTCCCAAATGAAATTCATAAGCTCCCTTTGTATGTGTTTTCTCTGTATCTCACCAAACATTGTAGATGGTATCATTTCAGTGGCTTTAAATATTAAATAATTAATTTTTACTACTGAATGCTGTTCATAAGTAACATTGCTTATTGTTTTCAGCTAATAAGTTTGTGTTTTTGCTTTCTTTACTGACTGTTTCTTGTTAAGTTGTTCGTTTTTCTTTCATTATTATTTTAATATACTTTTTAAACCTCTGGTTTATTTTATTTTTTAAACAACCCAATGGAGGTACATAGTTAATTAAAAACACTGCAAAACGCAATTTAAAATAATCTAATTATATTAGATCATTCATTCATTGTACAATTAATGTTGATATTTTCTAAAATTTAGAAGGGTAAAGATTCTGGAAAGTTGATTGTAACAATGTTTTAAATTCAACATAATATGACACCAAACAGCTATTGATAATGCTATTTAACTAAAAGCTTAAGTTAAGAGAGGTAATTTGAGCTAACACTGAAAGCTGAAAAGAAATTGTACAATCCATCATCATTATTATCAGAGTTAGAAGAGACCTTGCAGGTCTTCTAGTCCAACCCCCTGTTCAAGCTGGAGACCCCATACTATTTCAGACAAATGGATGTCTGGTTTCTTCTTCAAAGCCTCCAGTGATGGAGAACTGACAACTGCTGGAGGCAAAGTCGTTCCATTGATTGATTGTTCTTACTGTGAGGAAATTTCTCCTTAGTTCTAGGTTGCTTCCTGCTTGGTTAGTTTCCATCCATTGCTTTTTGACTTGCCTTCTGATTTGGAAAATAAGTTGACCCCCTCTTCTTTGTGGTAGCTCTTTGAATATTGAAACATCTTGAGTCCTTCTTTTTAGTAGACTACACATATCCAATTCTTCATATGTTTTTCCCTAGAGGTCTTTAATCATCTTTGTTGGTTTTCTCTCCGCTCTTTCCAGAGTCTCAACATCATTACTGAACCATTACTGAATAGGAAAGAAATTCTACAGCAGGGATGCTGTTCACTTTTTTGATTATTATATTAGATATCTTGTTTGTTCAAGAAATTCACAGCATTTTGGATACTTTTAATAAAGTAAAATGATATTAAAAATAGATGCTGACAGTAATACTGATGCCTTTTGGTTTCAATGAAAGAATGGTTCTTGTTAAAAAGTAAGGGACTGCTAGAATTAAAAGAACACAACCTAAGCTCAGGTGGCATATTTTTTGTGGTATGATAAATGTAGACCTCAAAAATCATTCTGTTAGGAATGTTATATTATAAATATGAAACGGATATAAACCCACGCTATGTCCCAAAATATTTTAGTTAACCTTGGTTCAAAAAGCATTTTATAGAATAGAAACAGTGGGTAAGAAAAATGGTTAATGTATAAAAACTTGTTAATACAGGAAAATCGAGAACTTGAATTAAGAGTACAATTGACTGTAGAAGGATTTATTTTTCACAGTTTTTTATATGTACAATTCAAGCACAGGTTTAATATGGATAGAAAGTAACTAGGTATAGAACAACATAATAGAATTTGAAAGGGAATTATATTCAAATGATGATTGTGTAATTGCTAAAATGTGTAAATTACTGTTGGGATTTGAAATTATAATAATAACAGCAGAATAACAGAGTTGGAAGAGACCTTGGAGGTCATCTAGTCCAACCACCTGCCCAAGCAGGAGGCCTTATGGCTGTCCAATCTCTTCTTGAAAACCTCCAGTGATGGAGCATCCACAACTTGAAGAAGAACAAGTTAAAGAGTGCATGATAAAACGCACTAAGAATTTTGGTTATAAGGTAAAGTTGGATCAATGGGAAAGAACATGGTTAAAAGGACTAAAATTGACATAATCATATAATTCAAAAGGGGTATTTTAGAAAATGATATACAAAATGGAAAACAGAAATACAGTGGAGGAGTAAATTGTGAAGACAGAAAAACTTGCTGAAATGGCCAGACTGACGTGTTTGATTAAGGGAAGCAACAATAAGTACTTTTATAAAAGATGGAAAACTTTTATGGACTTCGTGCTGAAAAAAGGCTTGTTTAAGGGAGAAAGAATCATGATAATATATTTGTGAAGGTGGAAATGCTAATAATTGTGTTACTGATATAACTACCAGATATTGCTTCTTTAGATACTTTTCCTTTTCTCTCTCTTTTCTTTTGACTTTTACTGCTTTTGACTTTTTTATCTTTTCATTTTTTTACCCTAATATTTTTAATTCTGTAAAAGAAAGTCTCAATAAAAGTTATATACATAAACATAACAGAACAATGCTGATGTTTTGATTTACAGTGTTTTTAAAAATTCCTTACTTAGACTCTAACCAGCAGTAGCTTAACATTGTTAACTTTGATTAATAAGGTTCCCAAGCTTCCTGATAGATTTTTTTTCCTTTGGTCTTATCTTTGCTACTCGAGAATTTTTACGTGAACATTATTCTTATCAAAAAATTCCATGCACAAGTTTTCTGTAAGAAAGAATTTTGCATTTCATGATATGGGTACATCTCCAAGAGTAGCAACACACTCTTTTTTTTCTCTCTCTCTCTCTCTTTCTCTCAAAAACAACCCCACACAGATGTCTGTCTGTTTGTCTAGGACAGGGGTCTCCAGCCTTGGCCACTTTAAGACTTGTGGACTGAGCTGAGGAACTCTGAGCAAAGCTGGCTGAGGAACTCTGGGAGAAGTCCACAAGTCTTAAAGTGGCCAAGGTTGGAGACCCCTTGTCTAGGAACACTGAAAGTTTATGGAAGAATTGCACTAAAGTGAACAACTTACGATGCCAAGATTGTACGTAATATCAGAACATAATACTGTGATCTCCCTAAATCCCTCCATTACATCAACTTTCAGTATAATGGATTGAAGAAAATTAGATGATTTTCCTTTATTTTGAAGTACCCCCCCTTCAATATTCTTAATATACTAGGATTAAAAAATGAGACTTCTACCCATCTACCCACACAACTTTCTTCTCAGGCTTAATGGGAAAAGGGATCAATTACTGCTATAATTGTAATTGTAGTTGTTATGATACAACCTACTCCTACTCATTCATTCTCTCTAATAATCTTACATACCATCCCATTTAATCCCCAAAGATTCCCCATTTAGACAGCAGACATAATATAACCTTATTAGACTTTTCCAAAGAAGAAGGACAAAAGCTGTGGGCAGTATAATTGTGATTTTGATTGCTGACCTATGTTGTGGAGCAGTTGAGGGGAAGTTGGCATGTGTTTGAGATTACTGAGACTTTCTGTCTTCCTTTAGATGCTGCTGCCTTCTTTTATAATAAGGAGGGAAGAGAAAAGAAGTGAGAGCAAGGAGAGATCAAACAGGAGTCAAGACAATATGCAACACTGGGAACAAGACGACTTCAGAGTAGTAGTATCTCCGTTGGTCATGTTGTGAAAATAGACAGCATAGCTGAGTTGACTGTAGGTCTTGAGTATGGTGGAACCCATTTTGAAGGTCTCATCAGGGTCTCAGATTTGCATTTCATGGAATGAATAATTAAAAGTGGCAATTAGGCGCCTAGTACTTTACCAAGAATCTCAGCTTGGTGTTTTAAGTACGGACAAAGTGGACTGTGTCCATACATGCATTTTTAAACTTTCAAATGAAAACCTGATGTGAAATTTTAAACTCTTGAAGTAAGAAAAATCATTGTGAAAAATTCGTACACTTGAGAAAGTCTACAGATGCTGCTTGTACAGATAATGCATTGAAAACATCTTTAAATATAAAATGGGATCAGGATTTCTTCCCAAAACCAGTTCAGCCAAGGGTTAGTTTTAAAAAATTACTCTTTCTCTTATTAATAGCATCCACTATAAAGTTGTTTTGATCCTTTTATTACCCAGTACTAATTAAAAATGCCCGGCAAAAGCTAGTATTGAGCTCATGAAAGACTAATAAAATGAATTTCCAAATAGCATAGTTCTGTAATCAATTATCAATTTTTCCTTCCTTTTTCTTAAAAGGCATATTCATTCAAAAGAATAAGATGGAGTCATCTGGCTATAAGCCAACTGAATCTCTAAATGTTAATCAGACCCAGATTTATCACTTCTATAGTAAAGGGTTTAATGAGGTGCAAATCTAAATACAAAGCATCACTCTGGGCAGGTCTGTAGATTGAACGATTTGTTATTCTAAAACCAGCATCTGTAATATATAAAATTCCTGTGACTTCCCATATGCCAGTTTTAGAAGGATATTCCAGAAGATGGAAATGAAACTTGGGTGCATAGTATAAATCTGGTGAAGATTTGTTTGCACTTATGTATGGTTCTCTATGGACAGATTAATTTAACTAGTCCTGATATTAAATTATAATTATTTTTGTTAAATATATTCTTAAAGCAGTTGCTTATCAAAAGTTCAGTTCAATTCAAATAAGATTTATTGTATGTATGTATGTACAGTATTTATGGATGTACCATGTTTCCTTTGAAAATAAGAACCAAATGGAAAATAAGCCCTAGCATGATTTTACAAGATGCTCGTAATATAAGCTCTACTCCCAAAATAAGCCCCAGTTAAGGTTGTCAGTCAGAGGGATGGATTTAGTATCGTATTTCCCCCAAAAATAAGACCTAACTGGAAAATAAGCCCTATTGCATCTTTTGAAGCAAAAATTAATATAAACCTGGTCTTATTTTGGAGAAAACATGGGTATGTATGTATGTATTTAATTTCTATAGCTGTTCAACTCAACCAATGATTCTGGGTGACTTACAATTCCAAAAGTTTATAAACAATCGAAAAGCATTTTAAAAACAATAAAAATATCCAAAATAAATATGCACAGCAGCCAAGATATTAGTTAGCCAGTTAACAGTAAAGCCAAAAAAAAAAAAAAAAAGAGGCCCTTAACACATTTAGCATCCCAAGTTTTTAAAGCCTTATGAAAAGCCAACAGGGTTGAGGCCGTTCTAATCTCTGAGGGGAAGATATTCCACAGACCAGGGGTACTGCAGAAAAAGTCCACCTTCTAGTCCCTGCCGCTAACATTCCTTGGTTGACAGGTTTTGAGCTCAATCTGCTGGATCAAATGCTTTTATGATTTTAAGCTGATATTTATATGCTCCTGATCTATTTACGAAAAATAAGGTTTTGTTAGCTTTTACCAATTTTATGTATAGATTGATCCATGAATGTACCAAGATGTTGGTGTAGTAGTTAAAGGTGCTGGATCAGAAGCTGGGAGTCAGTGAATTCTAGTTCTATTGTAGGCATGAGAGTCAGCTGGATGACTTTGAACCAGTCATTTTCTCTCAGATTTATACACCCCCCCCCCCGGAGGCCCCAAGCAACCGCCCCCCCCCCCCCCCCCCCCAACCCCCCCCCCACCCCCCCCCAAAACAAAAAAAAAAAAAAAAAAAAAAAAAGGCAAAGAAAAGCAAAACCCCCCCAAACATACTACAAGGCACTTCCAGAAATGTTATTGAAAAAACCTGCATGAACTTGTTACCAAAGTTAGGAGTGATTCAATGGGCTATAACAGCAACTACAGGGAACCTTTTAATACTTTCCTTTCTTAAATATATTAATATTTTTATATAATTTTCCTATAAAGAATGCTATCTTAAAACAGTACTGGATATTTTAATACACAGATTAAAATGAATAGTAATAAAATAACTATGAAATTAACAGTATTTCCCCCCATACTTAGATTCAAACAATAAGGTTTAGATGAAGCAATAAATCAAACTGGTATCCCAATTAGCATCTCCAAATCACAGGGACAAGGAGAGTCCAAGGGTAAAAAAAAGCTCATTTCAGGTAATTCCCAGATGATAATTTATCACTAGTGTAAAATCAGCAAAACCTACTCTGAAATGCAGAGTTCTTAGTGTTCTCTGGGCTTGGTTGTTTGCTTGCTGATGTTTCATTACCCAACTAGGTAATATCTAGTGGTGGGATTCAACAATTTTTACTACCAGTTCTATGGGCGTGGCTTGGTGGGTGTGGCTTGATGGGCATGGCAGGGGAAGGTTACTGCAAAATCTCCATTCTCTCCCCACCTCACTAACCTGCTTTCCAGCTCCATTCTCCTGTGCAGGGCAACAAAAGAAGACCCAGCCAATCATGTGGGACTTGGGAGGCAGAGAATAGATGGGGGTGGGGCACGTCAGAGGTGGTATTCCGAACTACTCAAAATTTCCACTACCGGTTCTCCAAACTACTCAAATTTTCCCCTACTGTTTCTCCAGAACTGGTCAGAACCTGCTGAATATCACCTCTGGTAATATCAGTGTCCTCTTTCATAGTTGGGCAATGAAATGTCTGCAAGCAAACCAACCAAGCTCAGGGAACACCAAGGACTCCACAGTTCAGCTGTGAGACATAGGTATTCCGTTTTATTGGAACTACTCTGAAGATATTAGTTGATCATTAGATTGATAATTCAGAAATGGTTGGTTTACTCAGGAAATATGAAAATGATTACAGGGGACGGCTTCGTGGATTGTATTCTAATTGCAATGTGTTTCAGTCTCCATTTAGAAATCTACTTATTAAATTCATTGTGAGTTTTAGTAACAGTGCTATATTTTTCAGGAATGTTGACTTTAATGAGCAGAAGAAAACTGTTTTGCTCGCAGTATGTCTTAAACATTTCCATTTTATTTTTTGAAGCATTCATGGTTCAAAGTGTGTTTCTGCACACACAGATAACAATGAATTACAATACATAAGTAAGATAACCAAATAGAATGTGTTCCTGTATCCAGAGAATCTGAGGACTTGTATTACTTTTGTTGAAGTTCCAGACACAGAAACGACTCTAATAATTTAAATTCTTCCCCCCACCCCGCTTTTTTTTTTTTTTTAAATCAAGCTAACAAGTAAGCATTGACATGTCCTGCCTCAAAGACTATGGCAGTGGTGGCTAACCTTTTTGGGCTCCTGTGCCCAAAATTGCAAGCGTGCCAGCATGCCCATACTCACATGCCAGCACCCTGAATGCAATGTGTGCCCCCCTCCCCACGCCCCCTGCACATGCCCGCGCAATCACCACCCCGAATTACAGGCCTGTTTTGTCACTTCTGGTATTACAGGAAGTGATGAAACGGGCCTATAATTTGGCCTGAGAAGCCTTGCAGAGGCTTTTTTCCAAATCTCTGGGAGGCCAAAAAAGGCCTCAAACCAACCCAAAAAAAAATCTGTGAGACGTGGGCATGCGCAGTGAGGTAAGTTTGCCTGCAGCTCACGTGCCAGCACAAATGGCTCTGCATGCCACTTGTGGCATGTGTGCCATAGGTTCGCCATCACAGGACTATGGCTTCCAAAATATAAAATTGGAAAAGGAAGATCAGGAAAATATCTAAAAACAAGAGAATGTTTACAAATTAATGCTCAGCCTTTATCCGATCTAATTTCCTCACAACAATGTTTGATGTTTGACAATCTGAGGTCAGACACAGCATTTTGGTAATCTGGAGGCACAAACTGTATATGTAGGTAGCTCTTGATTTACAACACTTCACTTAGTGTCTGTTCAAAGTTACAATGGCACTGAAAAATGTGGCTTATGACCATTTTGATAATTACAACCTTTGCAGCGTCCCCATGATCATGTGATCAAAGTTCAGATGCTTGGCAGCTAATTCACATTTATGAACGTTGCTGTGTCCCAGGGTCATGTGGTTTCCTTTTGCAGCCTTCCGACAAGCAAAGTCAATGGGGAGCCAGATTCACTTAACAACCAGATTGCTAACTTATCATCTGCTGTAATTCATTTAACAACTGGGTCAAGAAAAGTCATAAAATGGGGCAAAACTCACTTAACAAATGTCTCACTTAACAACAGAAATTTTGGGCTCAATTGTGGTCATAAGTGCAGGACTACCTGTATATTATATTTCC
This sequence comes from Notechis scutatus, assembly GCF_049901735.1. Lineage (NCBI taxonomy): Eukaryota > Metazoa > Chordata > Lepidosauria > Squamata > Elapidae > Notechis > Notechis scutatus. Next base: position 153,796,850 of record NC_142009.1, on the reverse strand, counting down.
GGCAGGGGTGGGATTCAATTTTTTTAACAACAGGTTCTGTGGGTGTGGCTAGATGGGCATGGTTAGGTGGGCGTGGCCATGTGACTGAGTGACTGTGGTTTCTTTTTTGCAGCACCTCCCCCCACAGGTTTTTTTTTTTTTTGCCTCCTGGGTGTCAGGGAAGCCTCCCGGGGGGGGGCATTTTTGCTCCCAGGAAGCTTCCCTGGGGCCCAGGAAGGCAAAAAATGGAGTGCCTCCTGGATGGAGCAGTAAAACAGCGAGGTGGATCCTGGCACAGCTGATCATCGGAACAGCTGATAATCGGAAGGGGAAAAAAGAAATACCTTAAGAAGTGACTGGGCAGGGGCGAATGTAATCAGAGATGATGGGCATGCGTGCAATGTCGCACATGCGCGATAAGGACTGACTGGGCAGGGAGGGGAGGGGCAGATGGAGAAGGGTGGGGCCAGCCAGGGGCACGATTTGCCAGTTCTCCGAATTGTGCAGAATCATAACAACCGGTTTATAGAACCGGTCCGAACTGGTAGAATCCCACTCCTGATTTCCGGTGACAATGGTTGTATTAGTTGTTTTCACTTTAAACAAGCTCCAGGTGTTTTTTTTTAAAACATGTAAGTCTTTTTTTATTATCTACCATCTGAACTGAATTCACTATATTATTTTGTAAAAGTGAAATCAGAGAGTAAATATTTTTTCCTGTCCTCACTGTGCAATTTTTGCCAGTTTTAAAAAAAAGTATTGTGGATATAGTATGGAATACACTGATATACAGCAGTTGCTACTATCAGAAACATAACTGTCCAGAATGTAGGTTCATGAATCAGAAGCAGCGGGATTGGTGTATTGCCAAAAGTAATAAAAAGGACATTAGGTCCTGTGTGATACCTTCACTTGAAATTCAGATAGTTGTCTTGAATATAAAAAATGGGGAGGGGGGCTGGTTAATTTTAGTAATGATAATTTAGGGAAGCCAGAGATTGATTTGGTCACATCTGGAGCCCCTTTTAGTAATAGTTTTACAATTTTACACATTATCTGGGCTTCATTATTGAAGTTTCAACTGAAGAAAAAACATGATAAGATTATATAGTATTTATCTCTCAAAATTTAATGGATAATTGCAGAATTTTGACAGCATGATTTTGATGTGTTTTAGGGAAAATATGGAAAGCTCTGGTTTGCATCCCTACTTTAAAACCACTCTTATTCCCAGCATCATGAATAGCCTCCTACAGTTCTTCAGAAAATTGGCAGGTTGTTCTGTGGTCCCGGAGTCCTCACCCATTGCCTGCTCCAGTCTGAGGCCACATGATCAACATATATGTTTATTATTTATGTTGGTGAACATGACACAAGGCTTTTTTTCTACAGTGCAATAAACTAAACTTGTGGTGAAATTTATATTTATTCTGTTGTACTGATACAGTATTTGGACTGGGTCCAGATTAAGCTGAATTTTCTCAGCATTAAATTAGTATCTTCAGTTTAAAAAGACTGATTTTTCTCACTAAAATATACAATCTTTCACTAGCATACTTTTTGCATTTGGTTTCAAAATTATATTTTTAAAGTATAATTTAGTTTGAAACCCATATGTGTATGTATTTGGAATATTCAGAAATAACAAATTATTGTTGCACTGGTTATTCCTCTCTAAAAAGCTCACAGCATTTTGCTATACAATAACATATAGTATAGCATGAATTGTTTAACAATCAAAAATATTAAACCCACAAAATAGAACAAATGCATGTTTTAAAACATATACATTAAGAAGAAATCTTTTCTCATTTCTAAACCAAAGGAGGAAAGAAAATTAGGAATGATTACTTTCATCTCATTCTATTACAGAACTAGGAGTACTGAATTCTAAATGAACATATTGAATCACATGTTTCTGGTCTTGGACTTTCTGTAGATCACCGTTGCTTGAGACAGTTACTTTAACCGGTAACAGCTACTCTAAAAAAGAAAAAGAAGAAATAACTTTTCAATGCCAGGTTAAATGATTTTGAATTAGCTTTTAGTTACTAAGTGTTTATCTTCCATATAGAGTTTAAGCTTATTGTATTTTTGTAGCACAGATTCAGCAGCATGCTCCTTTAGTATTTTTTTTTTTTTTGCTGGAAAATCAAGCCATGCAAATGTTAAGATTTGCCACTCCTAATATGAATTTCTCCAGTTGATTTGGGTCCATAAATTCCAGAATTCCATGGCCACATTCTTGGAATGGAATAGAATAGAATAGAATAGAGTAGGATAGGATAGGATAGGATAGGATAGGATAGGATAAGATAGAATCACATCGCATCGCATTGCATTCTTTGAACAGACCTGGAAGGTAGCAAATTCCAAAAGGAATATAGAATTAGAGTATTTCTTCTGTGGAATTTAGCTAACAGTGTGACTCCACTGGCTCTATTTTTGTAGATCTTCCCTTGCTTCCACAACTAACTACCACTAAATGTTGTGTCATGAGAGAAAATGGCTCATTGGAAATGATTGATAGTAGATGTAGGGATAATGAGTTCTAAGTGTGATGATTATCTTCTTAATATTTGTCTTGTTACATTATCAAATAGATTCAAACCCGTATTTCTGGAAGATATAGAATTGAAACAGGAAAGAATCTCCCTGGTAATTCTTGTGTATTATCAATTTTTTGTACAGTATGTCAAAATATTTATTTTTCATTCTTTTCCCTTTCCGAATAGCATATGGCTTCATTTACTATCCTCAATTACTGAAGATAGGATATGGAAGACATTAGTTTAACCATTGTTCTTGTTGCAGAATAACGTAGAGATATGTACCACATGCTCTGCAATATGAAACTGCTTTCAAAGGCCCACGAGGACAGTGAGGAACAAAAGAGATGATAACTGGGGCCTTTTCTCTATTGTGGCCATTGGAATGGTTGCTTTTATAGTAGCTTCAACACATGGAAGTACTAAGCCACCCTTATGAACATTTTACAAAGTTGGATTTTGTTTTTGTTTTAAATGTCTCTCTCTCTCTAAGTAGCTAGTTGTTTCATTGAATTTGTAAGAATTGTTGCTTCTTTGGAGAGGACCAAGCTTACAAAAGTAGAGGCAGATAAAATGTAGGGTGAAAGGCAAAAAGACCTTTCCCCACTTCTGGAATGATAAAAAATTTCCTCTAACTCTCTCCTATTGTTTGATAGGCCTCCTTTATGGAAAAAAGAGCAACTATTGAAGGATAAGAAATCTGCTATGTTACACATGGATAAACTAGGAACTTCTGTACTCCTTCAGCAGTATCGATTTTTTGCTGGGAGAAAGTAGAGAATTTATCATGATTTGATTCCTCACTGATATTTGGATGGAGAGTCTACCCTAGTCAAGAAATTGATGAATTAGCTGCAAAATGGAAAAGAAAATAATTAGGAAAATAATCAGGAAGTTGGAACTCTTAATAGGAACAATTTATAATTTACATAACAGTGAAAACTGCTCCAAATTGGCTATGATGTTTAACACCTAAGGCTTTGCAGCATAGAACCACTGGCAACAGAACATGAATTAACCCAAGTAATGAGGAACCCTATATGCACAGATTTAGTTCTTAGCTATTGTAGTCTTTCCCACAGTGGAATCCAACAAGACAGAAAGAAACAAAGAGGAACATGGAACTTGTCCAGGCAATCACCAAGAGTCAAGATTGACTTGAAGGCAAAAAAAGGAAGGAAAGAAAGAGAAAGAAAGAAAGAAAGAAAGAAAGAAAGAAAGAAAGAAAGAAAGAAAGAAAGAAAGAAAGAAGGAAGGAAGGAAGGAAGGAAGGAAGGAAGGAAGGAAGGAAGGAAGGAAGGAAGGAAGGAAGGATCTAGTTAAAATAGGTAAAAAGAGCAGAGTAATGTTTAAGTCCTATTGAACTACTTGCAAGGCTGATTATCTGTCAACTCATTCAAACATAGCCCTAGTACACATATAACTAAGAATAATGGGAGTTGTAGTCCAAAAGGTTCAGAGGGTTTGGAGAAAGATGGTTATAATATAGTGAGCCTCTTCTTTAACTAACGGAGATTAAAGCGAAAAGTAATCAGGTTTATGCTGAGTTAAATGAACCCAATCAATGCATTATATTAAGCGCTGGCTTTAAAAGTGATTCTTTCTCTTGAATAATTGAGCTCTATGGGAGAAGGCAAGCAATTCAATGTTTGCTTTTTGCTTTTCTCCACAGCATCCTTGTCACAATTACAGCTACATTACTTTTCTTTGGGTGGTCTTTAGCTTCAGTTCCTCAGTTGCCAAACTGGAAAATCAGGAGATGTCACTGAACATTTGCCAAAAGATTTGTGATTCTTCTGTCACCATAAACCACTTTTAGCTTCAAGGCAGCCAACCTTCTTGATGCTACAACTCTCATACAAAGGCAAGCAAAAGAAAATTCATGGGGTATATTGTACCTCTAAATCAGTGGTGGGATTCAAATTTTTTTACTGCTGGTTCTGTGGGCATGGCTTGGAAGGATACTGTAAAATCTCCAGTCAGAGGTGGTATTTGCCGGTTCTTCAAACTACTCACAATTTCCCCTACCAGTTCTCCAGAACTGGTCAGAACCTGCTGAATACCACCTCTGCTCTAAATGAGGGTAGAATGAAAGAGGAATATACTAAAAAGCCATGCTTCTGACCTCCTGCAGATCATGTTACTTTGTCATTATAATTTAGTTCCATTGCACCTTGATATCGGTGATGTCGATAGATAGATAGATAGATAGATAGATAGATAGATAGATAGATAGATAGATAGACAGATAGATAGATAGATAGATAAGCCTATTGGCCACATCGAGTAGGGTAAAATACAATAATTATAAGCTAAAATACAACGATTTAATACATACATATGTAAAATAGAATAAAATAACCTAAAATTATATTTCTGTATCACCCCTGCAATCTACCCCAATCAGGCCCCCATCTCAGTCGGACAATTTAGTCAGAAATTGTGCTGTATTAAATGTTCTGGCCACACACGAAGTATGTTGTTTTAATATGGGCCTCAACCTGCTACTTTCTTGTCCACTGTGTAATAGTACATGATAGAGCATTGATTTATGCCATTGTCTTGTTGAACTTGAAGTTCAACTAGATCAGAAGAACTTACAATTTCTGTGTGCATATGTAATGTGAATATACAGACATAAGCTGTAAAATATTTAGTTAGGAATATATTTATCTTGTTGATTATATTTTCTTTCTATAAACCTACCCTGTTCATGTCCAAAGTTTCCCATTGTACTTCAGGATGAAGTAGGTTTTGTAATTAGCACTGCATAATTACAGTCTTTCACAAAGTCAGATGAAATCATATCATGAAACAATGCTCATAGCTGCATTAACAAGTCAAAACTTTTACCCCGGGAATCCATGAAACTTCTGATATAAATAACTTTGAGGTAAACTTTGAACATCTGAAAGCTCAAACACAATCAGTACAATTACTGAAAGCAAAATTGCATTTCCTATTCTCAGTGAAGATCAAAGCTATCCCATAAAACTAAAAAAAAAAAAAAAAGGAGACTATTCAGGCCTTCCTGCCAGGATTGCGTATCTCTGTTTTCTATGCGTGAGCCAAACAGTTTGAACTGTCAACAATATAGTAGTATCACTACAGCCACTCCCACTACAGAAATCAACATGCATCTAAATGGAATGAAGGCAGAAGAAGAAGAATCTGAATCAATCCCAGCCTTTCTTTCAAACACCAAGGAAACCTTCCTTTTTGAAAAAGATTCCAATGAAAGACTTGGAGAATCACTGTTATGTAGACCTGGTGTTCTAAGAATTGGAATCAAGTTTTAAGAGGAAACGTATCATAGAATCATAGAGTTGGAATGGACCTTGGAGGTCTTTTAGTCTCACCTCCATGCTGGACAAATGGCTATCCAACCTTTTCTTGAAAACTTCCACTGGTAGGGCACCTATTGTTTCTGGAGGCAGACTGTTGCATTGCTTAAGGGTTCTCTCAGTTAGAAAATTTCTCCTTATTTCACATATGGATCTCCCACTGGAGGTTTGGGTTAGCTGCACTTGAATTTTGATTTTGTTTAAAAATATATCAAAAACAGTAATTGGTTCTGTGTATATTTCTTTTAATATGTTTTCCCTAATATGTGCTTTGCTTATAGGGCAATTTCTCAAAATGAAAGTTTGCCCATGTGCACACTTTGTGAGCTTACGTATTTGTTGTGCTCAATTTAGGCTCACATTTTAATTGTTTTCCTATCTATAGTTCACTAAAGATTTCAGAATGTAAAGTGCTGAGGTCCAGTTATATATGAATTTTAGTCATTTGAGATTTGTGAATTAAGTAGATTTCATGTAAAATACAAGGAAAACTATTTTTTTTTGACATTCCTTCCCAGCAAAGCTTTCAATGAAGTACAAAATTGTCATATGCTTTTTCATGTATAATTATTCACATCATTTTTTAAAAAAATCTATTTGGTTCCTTGTGGACTGCTTACCCTCTTAAATGTTTCTTCTTAAAGTGGAGTTTTTCCACAATAATAGCAAGGTTAAATTAATCAGCTAATGATGTCCCAACAGATCATTTGCTCCTTGTTCACATCTACACCTGCCTTTCTTATCTGTATTATTGCTTTATTCATTAAATTGCTTTCTCAAGCTGTTCCTCCCTTGTTTCCCACATTACTCGCATAACACTACATTAAGTGCTAAATTTAAAGGAAAATCAGATGAGCTTCAGATGGTTTTGAAAACAATTATAATATGGCCCATTTCTACCATGGACACTATAGAGTTTTCTGTGTCTCTTTTTTGAGATCTCTAATTTTACACTGCATTATGGCCTCTCAGATGCATACACAATCCCTGCCAAATCTCTTACCAGAAATCACAGAACAAGATGAACATTGCACTGTCAAGGACCTTGGAGTACTCATCTCTAATGATCTAAGTGCTAGAGCCCACTGTAACTACATAGCCAAAAAGGCATTAAGAGTTGTTAACCTAATCCTGGGTAGCTTTTTCGCCAGTAATATCACACTACTAACTAGAGCATACAAAACATTTGCTAGACCAATACTTGAATACAGCTCATCAGTCTGGAACCCGCATTATGTATCTGATATTAATACAGTTGGGAAAGTCCAGAAATATTTCACAAGAAGAGTTCTCCACTCCTCTACTCGTAGCAGAATACCTTATGCCACCAGACTTGAAATTTTAGACCTAGAAAACCTAGAACTATGCTGCCTTCGGTCCAATCTAAGTATAGTACATAAAATTATCTACTGCAATGTCCTACCTGTCAATGAATATTTCAGCTTCAACCACAACAATATAAGAGCACACAATAGATACAAACTCAAGGTAAACTGCACCAAACTTGATTGCAGGAAATACGACTTCAGCAACAGAGTGGTCAATGTCTGGAATGCTCTACCTGACTGTGTTTCTTCCCCAAACCCCAAAAACTTTAACCTTAGACTGTCTACTATTGACCTCACCCCTTTCCTAAGAGGTCTGTAGGGGGTGTACATAAGTGCACCAACGTGCCTACCTTCCCTGTCCTATTGTTTTTTTTCCTTATATATAGCCATTTCATGTGTTCATAACTATGTTTATACTTATACATGTTATCTTAGCTTGACAAAATACATAAAATAAATAAATAAATAAATAAATAAATAAATAGTTAAGTAGTTGAATTCCATTTTGCATTCTTCACAACTCACTTTTTAGCTACCTTCAATTCCCCATCTTTCACTGTAATGGGACTGGTTCACTAGCAAAAATTCAGAATATAATTAGATGAAAAAGTATCATAGTCAAACTTTTTAAACATTTGTTAAAGGACAATAGCAAAGACGTTTTTACAAGTAAATGGGAACTAAAACTCACAATACATCTGGGTAACATGTTTAAGAAGTTGATTTATGTCTCCTGCTGAGTCTTACACCTGCAGTTCAAGTAAAACCTAAGTTTGGTGTCCCACAGTGTCTACTTTATTAGTTATGAAAGAGTCACAAGAAGTGGTGTAATTAAAATTGTAATTAACTGGAAAGAGAAAGTGCCACCTGAGTTTTGAGAGGCTGTCAGTTTTATTTGCCTTACAGCTCTTCTTCTGGCTCTCTGATATAAGTGAGATACTTTTGTTTTTAATTCTAATCCTCTTTGCCCCTATTTCTTTCTCCCTTATTGCAAAATCTCTCATTAAAATTTTTGCTATCTAAATTGGATATTCAAAACTCAGACATCATCAGGACTTTCATACTATGATTTAAAAAACCCCCCACCTTTTAACATACTTACGTTGTGCTTATCAGGGTGTATTTTATATATGGTGATTTTTTTAAAAAAATGTGTGTTTGCACTGTAACTTCCAGAATTCATGGTTTTTGTGGCCATAGTGGGAATTCTGGGAGCTGCAAGTTGATTATGTTAGGAAGGCACTGGATTGACTGTACTTCAGTGTATGGGACCATTCTACATACCAAGGAAATGGATATAATCATATAATAAACATCTTTCATAATCAAAATAGTCCCAAATGCTGTCTATCAAGATTTGGATATCTATTTCTAAAATGTTGGGGTTTTTAATTATGATTTCTCCCAGTTTGGATATTTTTGGATATGTCAGATATACTGTTGAATTGATTTCCAGGCAATGCCTTTTGAGACAATGAAATTATAGTCATGTTTTGCTAGCCAATTTTTTCAGGACAGATATGAAACTGATCATAGACAATAGATTTTCTTCCTTTATATAATGTATTCAAAGAAGCAGGCAATGAAGTCCATGATGAATTACTAAATGCCATGTAGACAACAGTTTATTATCTTCCTCATTTTTATTTTGTAAATGTATATATTTCTATTCTAATTCTGGGAAAATATCTGTTATGCCAGGATATTGGTAGTATTCATTATTTTACAAAGCATAACCTGGAAATCATTCTGCCGATAAATAACTCTAAAAAGATACAATCTATAATGGTTTTCTATTATTTAAAGTTGGAATAGCCAAAATTCAAAGAACCAAAATATGAAAAGACTGTGCTGATTCAGTTTTTGGCAATCCATCCATCAACAGCTTCTAAGGAGAATGGAAGAAAAAACTATTTCTAACACAAAAGCATATGATTGATAGTAATTGGGAGAGATCTATAGTTCAGACTTAGTAGCTTAGTTCCTTCTATTGCTTCCCAGGATGAATGAGCATCATCAGCTCATTGGTATAACTGCTGTGCTTTAAGTTCATTGACAAATTGCATGCAGAAGACACATTCCTTTAGCCAGAGAATTTGTCGGTCAGAAGTAGGAAAGCAGACAATGGAGTAGTTGGTGTAAATCAACATAGCTCTGAGAAAATGGAATCTGACACACCCCAGCTGGTGATCTGTAGCAAGACTGTCAGGAACATCATCACCGGGTAAGGCAAAAGGCATTCCTGCTGCTTATAACTACGGCTGCCCATTTCTCCAGAAACAGTTTTTTGTTTTTTTGCTGAAAAGTGGAGAAGGAATGCCTGTACCATCCTAAGATGACACAAACAGTCTCAAAGAAGCTCACTGGTGGTGTTTCTTAAAAAGCAAACAAGCCAATTTTTTTGAAGAAATATCATATGTGAATATAAATGTGTTCTTAATGTGATTTATCTATATATTTCAGTTTTTCTGTCTTAACATCTCTCCCACTATGAATTCACAGATAACTTTAGAATATCTCAAAGCTTTTTTTTTATTGTTTATCCTGCCTTTAATAATTTCTATAAATCATTTAAGGTGGCAAACAAATCTAATACTTCTTCCTCCTCCTATTCCCCCACCCCCACCCCGCCATTTTTTGTATGAAGTGAATTGGGCTGAGTGATCATGACTGGCCCACTCATCTAGCCAGCATTCATTCCTAAGACAGGACTAAAACTCAGTTTCTTGGTGTGTAGACTGGTGCTCTAACCACTAGGCTAGGCGTATCCAACCTGCAGCCTGTGGGCTGCATGCAGCCCTGGACATCTAGTAATGATTGCAAACTTTTAACATTATTGTGTGATTTATATACATTAACTATATCATATATTTTATACGCAGCCCAAGTCAATTTCTCTTCAATGTGGCCCAAGCAAGCCAAAAGGTTGGAAGGCCGTGCACTAGACCAAATTTAAAACCAAAAAGTTTGGTGGAAATTTGTCATGGCTGTTAAGTTGCTTCTAATTCCTTGTAACCTGGTGGCCATCATTTTGCCAGGATTGTCTGACAACAGCTTCTTTGAATTCTTGTAAACTCCTGCTGCTATCATTAGTGATACTTTAAAGCTGCTTTCTTATGTTTTGTAAAACATTTAAACCTCAGGTCATTATTAATGAGCATTTTTATTTTATTTCATCTAGCATCAGATTATTTTTTTGTGGTTCAAGATATTCTCAAAATGTTACTTCAGCACCTCAGTTCCAAGATATTTATTTCTCTTGGATAATAACTTACTGATGAAATAAGATGGGGATACTATAACCCAAAACAACTCTTTTAGTTGTTTCATGTGCATCTTGTGAGATGGTACACAGCATGGTCCTTTCTGTATTTTATCACTAAAACAACTCTTTGAGCTAAGTTAGGCTAAGTTGAAAATCCAGTTTAGTTAAATGCTCCAGCCATTTACTTTGTGACTTTCCTGAAACTAGCAAGGAGAAGCAAGGCAAGGATATTTCAGTATTCAGTACTCAATATCCAAACATTCAATATTGAAGTATTCAATATTCTTCCTAATATAGTAAATCAACATTATGAAATTTCTGTGTCTTGGTAATTCTGTTCAACTTGTTAGGACAAAGAAAAATGCTAAACTGATCCAATCCTAGCCATCAGTGAAAAATTAGCTTTTAGATGAGTAAACAATCAGAATAGAAGAAAATTTTGATTGGAATCATACATTTAGGCAGATGTTTCATAATCCTTCATAATGTTATGGTAGAAAAGTAAATATATACCTGCCTCTTCACCATAACACATGACAGTATGTGAAATAAGGTGGCCCTCTGGTTAGACACAGAATACCTGAAGGTTTATCTGGTATGATTCCCTACAAAGAGACACGGAGCTTGGTTGGATTTATTTTGAGTAGGCATATAGAAGTAACCATGTTTACGTTCTCATGCTTTATTCTACCCCTGAAATTAATTTAGCCTAGAAATGTTTGCCATCAGTTGAACCTCAGAAACAAAAGCACTAAGTTCAGTGGAAAGCAAATGCTAGCTTTGGAAGTATAATAGAGTTCTCCTTTGCTTCTGACTGATTTACCAGATGATAGAACCCTAGAGAAAGGAAAGAAAGGAAGCTATAATTCCTTAAATTCATTTTTCTTTCATGAAGTTCATTTGTATCTGCCTTGATTTGCACTTGCCCTCTTTTTCCAAGTAAGCCCTTTAAACTGCAAAACTGCTGGAATCTTTAACATTAGAAGGTATCAGCATATAATGTTGCGAAATCAACCGGCAGCATCCCTCGCACATCACACATGGGGCTTCATTTCTTATTGAGGTACAAGTCAGCAGAAGCAATCCCGGACCATCTGTGCTCTATAAATTACAGGAACACTGACACATGCTGCTACTAAATCACCAATGAACAGGCTTTACCTTATGACACACGACATGAACTCTGCTGGATATTCCAATAAATTCCCATAAAGCATCTGATATAAACTCAGGATTATGTTACCTTCAGGGATTGGGAAACTTAGATTTTTCTATCCTTCTGGGAACTTCTGGTAGTTATGTCAAAATGTGCACATTATCCCTTTTCAAATATGAGGGTCACATGCTACTGTCAGACAGTTATCCACAAAGATGGTGATAGTGATGTTGGGGCAATTCTGTTTCAGCCTACTGGCATGGGGATCTCTTTCTAATGGAAGTTGGATGGAATTTGCTGCCAAAGTACAAATGTGTTTCCAGAGGGGAGGCTTTCCTCATGAAAAGTCTGAAATAATTAAATAGCCCAAATGCAGGTAATTTGTGTACTTTTACTGATTGGACTGATTGTTAAATGATCCAGGGAACATTATATACCCAATTTTTCTGATCTCAGTTTAAACAACCACCAGGTTAATCTGGTTAGCACAGAATGACTTTTTGCATCTGCATAAATTCATTTCAACTTGAAAAGGACACGTGTGATTCAAGAGAAATGGTAAAACTATTGAACTGTTGTAACGATTGAAATGGGATGTCCATCTTCCTGCCCCAAATATTGTTATGCTCCCCAATTTATTTTTTATAATAATACATATGATATATTTATATTGTTTTAATGGTAAATGCAGAGATCGTGTCATATCCAGAGATCCCCCACACCCTGGACATAAATTGGTTAAACTTCTACCCTCAAAACGACGTTATAGAGCATCGTACACCAGAACAACTAGACACAAGGACAATTTCCCCCCGAATGCCATCACTCTGCTAAACAAGTAATTTCCACAACTATTTACTAAGACTGTATTACTATTATTCTGCTCATCTTTCCTATTACCTATCCCCTCCCACTTTTGACTATAACCTTGTTGCTGGTATCTTTATGATTTTTATTGTTTTATTTAGTTTCCTAGTATGATTTGATTGCTTATTTAGTATCCTATGACTATCACTAAGTGTTGTATCTTATGATTCTTGATGAATGTATTTTTTAATGTGCACTGAGAGCATATGCACCAAAGACAAATTCCTTGTGTGTCCAATCACACTTGGCCAATAAAGAATTCTATTCTATGTATCTATATTCTGAGTATTATAATGGTTCTGGAAGATAAGGCAATATTAATTTTATTTTGTGGATGCAGAGTAAGAATGTAGTGATATTGAGGATGGTTTAACAACTAAGGAAACATTCCTAGATTAGACCAAAGGTCTCCATCTAAACTATGATTGTGTTTCTCATGTAAGCTAAATAGCATTTGCATTTGCCTCTTATCTCTGGTTCCTAAGGTAATATATAGCCATCACGATTAGCAACCATTGATTACCTTATCTTACATAGATTTGCTACTCACCTTTAAAATAATCTCATATTCTACTTATTGTACATTGAAGTGCAAAACAGTGAATAAGATATTTAAAACTGAAAATTCTAAAATATTTGGGAAAATACTACTAGTGCACCTTGACCATCTCCGGTCACAAGGTTTGTTCAGAAAGACACCAGAATCAAAAATATAAAAAACAATTGGTCAAAAAGTAAATGAAGGGAATTGTAATTCATTCATATCTTGTCTGACAGATAGGTTTCTGCACTGAGCCATGCAACTACTTCTTACTGCACTATGGGGAACCTATACTTTGAGAAGGCTAAATAGACAGTGATAAACAAGAACTATTTGTCACATCAATAAAGTAAGTATTAAAAATTGTAAATTGTCTAACAGGTGAAAAGATAAAATAAATACTTCATGTCTCAACATATTATAATAGTACCTTGATTTATGGTGACAACAGCAACTTGTGCTTCTTGGATATTATAAATATTATTAGAGGCATATGTTGACTTGGTGTTATTTTTTTTCTTGAGAGGGGGCAACTATTTGCTTCTTGCATGAGAAACAAGGATAAATTTTCTATAGCAAAAGATGCAGCATATTATATTACTTACCACATGATGTAGGATATTTGTAAGGATTATTTCCTATACCGAGAGCTATATAAACCTTCTCCAACCAAGCTAAGGCTGAACTTGGTTCCAAGGTTTTGTTTTTAGTATTTCAAGACAACCCATGATTCCACTGAGTCATCCTTTCAGAAATATTTCCTTACCAGATTCCTCAATGCTTTCAACCCAGACAGAACTTTTAATGTATTACCTTCACTGGAAAGTTGGGTTACATTCTGAGATGTACTGTATTTGCCTTGAACATAACCTATGTTGAACTATATAGCACAGTCAAACATCAGCATGGGAAATGTGTTATGACATTTTGTATTATGTCATAAACTGTTTTATGATCGTGTGATATCATAAAATCACTTATAAAATTTGCTGCATTTCAATTCCATGGGAGTTATGGTTCCCAGATTTACTGTAAATTAGCCCATTGTACCTTGGTTCAAAAATTGTTGGCCTATGGTGCAGTGTTTCCCCCAATTAAAGTTTATGGGAATGAAATTTTTATATAGGTAGTGTTAATAGTTCTAATATTGTTTTATGTTGTTTCATAATTGATATTGTATTAAAATTTCCGACTGAGAAAAAAACTCAGATTTTGTTATACGATGAGCAACTATATAAATGTTTGAAATAAAATAAAGTGCTGTATTTCCAGGTTTCTGGAATTTCTAAACAAGCTTTAGCTCTTTTTGAGATACACCACTTTAAGTGGTACTTTATAGTTGTAAAAGCCATCAAAGTATACCACCAAGAGGTAAGAAACTGAGTGATATATAGATTCCAGAATTCTCAGTTACGCCCTTGCGACTGGGAAAGTCTAGAGTTGAAATGTATCCATGGGGATGATTCTTAAGTTTGTTTATTTATTTATTTATTTATTTATTTATTTATTTATTTATTTATTTATTTGTCAATCGCTTACAAGATAATAAGTATAAGTATAAACATGAGTAAGAATACAGGAAATAGGTACAAATAAATGGGGACAATAGGACAGGGATGGTAGGCACGATGGTGCACTTATGCACGCCCCTTACAGACCTTTTAGGAATGGGGTGAGGTCAATAGTGGTTAGTTTGAGGTTAAAGGAGTGGGGGTTAGAGGATGTAACAACAGAGTCAGGTAGTGTATTCCAGGCATTGACCACCCTGTTGCTGATGTCGTACTTTCTGCAATCAAGTTTGAAGCAGTTTACATTGAGTTTGTATCCGTTTTGTGCTCTTGTATTGTTGTGGTTGAAGCTGAAGTAGTCATTGACTGGTAGGAGATAATTTTGTGTGCTACGCTTAAGTCTAACCATAGGCGGCATAGTTGATAAAACCTACTTTAGCTCAAATTCTCACTGCTCAGGATAAACCTATAAAAAAAAAGGCAGAGTACTAGGTTTCTCCACACCATTTGGCAGTATGCACACAGCAAGCCCTAAAACTTTAACCTTAGACTGTCTACTATTGACCTCACCCCCTTCCTAAGAGGCCTGTAGGGGGTGTGCATAAGCGCACCAATCGTGCCTAGCATCCCTGTTCTATTGTTTATTATTTTTCTTATAAGTATCTATCTCATGTATTCAAAACTATATTTATTCTTTTACCTGTATCTTGTAAGTGATTGACAAATCAAATAAATACTAAAAATACTAAAATACTAAAAAAAATATATCAAGAGGTGAGCTGACCAGCTGGAAAGGGCTTGGATATGCTGGATTGCAACATGCACACTTGCAAATACTATCAAGAATCATTTTGTATCCAAATGTGAAGCAGTGTACAGCACTACAGAAGGGACAATTTTTTTTCTTCCCCAGGTAAAATGCTCTCTTCTTCTCTGTGAGCTATCATAAAAATCAATAGGCACAAATTTTTGCAAGTCTGATTGCTGGCCCTAATATCCTTTGTGAACAATAGCTGCTCATAAGCATAGGTTTGAAGGGAGGGAGAGTGCACCATAAAATAACCTAGAGAGAGAAATCTCTTTCTCTCACTCCTCAATAGATAATCCACTGCCACTATCATTGGTTGGCCATGATTTGAACCGATCCACTTTTCTAAGCTGGGGGACTTAGTGACTGAGAACCCAGGTTTCATTGGTGCTGTTTGAGCTAGACTGTTTGCTTGCAATCCATGGATGCATTCAGCTAGCCTCTGCTTGCCGAGTTCGTTCTAGTCCATGACTAGCAGAAGTGTAATGGAATGCATTAATGGCCTTGAGGAAAGAAATGCTGCCAAGGGAACAACCAAGGAAGAGCAACAGAAGCTGGAAATTGTTGAATAGTCAAGAAAGAAAGCACCCACACTAATGGATCAGGAACTTACAAAGTGGGAATTTTGTACTTTGAGACTTTTACATTTCTAATAATGTAACCTTACAACAAAGTACAATAAGTTCATCCAGCCCTGTTTTCTATCAGTTTACGTGGGAGGGCTGACAAGAAGGATGAAAAGCATGGACTAGAAGACCTCCAAAGTCCCTTCCAACTCTGTTATTTTGTATTCTATTCTATAAGAATGCATCCATGAATACCAACTAGCATTCATGAATACCAATTATCATAGCCTTCACGAAAACTTCTTAATCTCACAACTCATGGATAGGTTGAAGGATAGTTTCAACTGGGAAACATTGAACATGCTAGACTAGTTAAATCAAGGGAATTTCAGCAAGTGTGGCATTCATATAAATAGACCTTGATGTGGCAATCATCAATAGACAGATAGAGAGAAAGCACATTTATATGATATTCAAAAGTGATAATAAAAACATAAAAAGTAAATAAAAAGACCAATATCCATCCTCTCCAGCACCAACACCCAAATAAACTGGGATTAACCCCAGACAAACAAGCAGAAAACAGTACCCTAATCAAGGCACTTCCAAGGAGAAAACCACATCCCCATCAATACTGGCAGGGAAAGCTATTGTATATAAATAGGGAGCAAACTTCATACTCCATACCACTGTTGATGTTACCTAGTTGGGTAATGAAATGTCTGCAAGCAAACCACCAAGCTCAGAGAGCACTAAGAACTTCATATTTCAACTATATATATATATAATATATATATATATATATATATATATATATATATATATATATATATATATATATATATATATATATATATATTAATTAATAGAGGAGCCTTCGTGCTCAGAGACTTTCTGAATTTTCTCTGCTATGGAAAAAAAATCTTGATCAGCTTCATAATTGCAAAATGGTCATCATCATTAGCATCATTACCATCTACCTTAAAGAGTTGGTATAAAGATTAGAACAGTATCTGTGAAGTTGTCTGAGCTTTCTAAATTGGCTGTATAAGCAGTAGGTCTTCTGAAATGTGACAGCACTGTTTTTGCTGAAGTCCCATATTTATTTATCTATTTAAATTTATTGGCTCAACTCCAGTGGCATTTCATGTATATTTGGCCAAAAGTTATTACAATCCTTCACAGAAAACTTATTTTGCTACCAAATTTTTCTTTTGTGGCAGAAAATCACTGGCATTTTCAAAATTGGATTAAAACATCATTCATAAAGCTTTCTGAAAGGTTGGAGGAATAAGGCTCAGGTAAGTTCCTCCTTTTCTATAAGTGATTTAACACCCCCCCCACACACGTACACACGTGTATGTGTGTGTGTGTGTGTGTGTGTGTGTGTGTGTATATATATAATCATTGTCATCATATCATTTTAGCCATTGTCTATCCATACATACACATATACAGTCACTTACAGATAGAGTATATAAAAAATATTAGACCCAATATCCTGTAAAGCAAAATTAGAAAGACAAATGTGACTAATCAAACATTTGAAAAGCTACTGCTACTAATTTGGATGTCTGCTTGTTAAAATACCAAATATTTCATTTTGAACTTACATTTCAGCATAATCGATTGCAAATATAATTTTCAGCAATTTGAAAATACCTAATATAGTTCTCTAATTAATACAGCCTATTCTGAAAGTTGAAAGATTTATTAGTGCTGGCAGAAACATTTGAAAATAATTTCAGGAAGTTCATGTCATACCATGTATCTCAAAGGGAATTCATTTTCCTACATATTTTTTCTTTGCCATCACCAATAAATTCATTCAGAGAATTTAATATACTAAGCTAGACAGTAGTTAAAAGGTTGTTAAACAATTTCAATAGAAGGAATTATGGAAACATAAATATGAGCAAAGAGACCTACTATAATTCTTATTTGCTTTATTTGTACCTAAATACATCTAAGAATGTAAAGAACATTTAAGGTCTACTACAGAGAACAAAAACTGGAGATACTAAATTCTAAACAATATCTAAAAAGTATATTTTACTTTATTTATTTAGAAATATGCAAAAGGGA
The DNA here is from genome assembly GCF_049901735.1 of Notechis scutatus. Lineage (NCBI taxonomy): Eukaryota > Metazoa > Chordata > Lepidosauria > Squamata > Elapidae > Notechis > Notechis scutatus. The sequence goes on along the minus strand of NC_142009.1, from coordinate 153,778,854 downwards.
TTAATGTTAAGATTCTGTAATGCTATGTGGGAATGAACTTGGGTGACAGGAAGAAGAGCCACAGCTTAGACAACATCCGATAAATGAAATGTGAGCCTGAAAGAGGAAGGTTGGCAAAAGCATCTCAGAAAGGGCCCTCTCTAACTTTGGGGAGAGTAAAAGTGTGGGACAGAAGGGGAACTTTCAGACTTGCAAGATTCTGTTAATATAACTCAGTGGTGGGATTCAATTTTTTTTTACTACTGGCACTGTGAGTATGGCTTGGTGGGCATGGCAGGGGAAGGTTACTGCAAAATCTCCATTCCCTCCCCACTCCACTAGCCTGCTTTCCAGTTCCAAAGGAAGACCCAGCCAATCAGCTGGGACTCAGGAGGCAGAGAATAGATGGGGCTGGGGCCAGTCAGAGGTGATATTTGCCGGTTCTCTGAACTACTCAAAATTTCCGCTACTGGTTCTCCAGAACTGGTCAGAACCTGCTGAATACCACCTCTGATGTAACTTTACAGTAAAGATAAAGCTAGTACACGTGGTTGTGTTTCTGGTTGGACTTCCTCAGAAGGCTAACAGACAGGTTTGCTACTGTGACAAACCTATTCCATATATTGCATAAAACAACATTCTACAGGTAAACCTCGACTTACAACAGTCCATTTAGAGACCATTCAACATTACAACGTCACTGAGAAATGTGACTTATGACCATTTTTCACACATATGCCCATTGCAGCATCCCCATGGTTAAGTGACCAAAATTTGGATGCTTGGCAATTGGTTCATATTTATGATGGTTACAGTGTCCCTGAATTACATGAACACCTTTTGCGACTTTCTGACAAGCATAGTTAATCAGGAACCAGATTCACTTCACAACTGGGTTATTAACAACTGCAGTGATTCACTTAGCAACTGTGGTAAGAAAAGTCATAAAATGGGGGGGGGGGATCACTTAACAAATGTCTCACTTAGCAACATCAATTTTGGGGTCCATTATGGTCATAAGTCGTGTGCTACCTTTATTAATACTGTTATGTTACCAAGATGCCATTGCATGTATTTAGATTAAGTGAAAAGAGTAAACTGGGAAAAGGCTCGTTATTTGAATTTTTAAAAATTAACAGACAACAGATAATCAGAGTTGGAAGGGACCTTGTATATCATCTAGACCAACCCCCTGCCCAAGCGGGAGATTCTACACCATTTCTGACAAATGGCAGTCCAATCTCTTCTTGAAAGTCTCAACAGATGGCGCTCCCACAACTTCCGAGGGCAAGCTGTTCCATTGGTTGATTGTTCTCACTGTCAGAAAGTTTCTCCTTATTTCCAGGTTAAATCTCTCCTTGTTCAGTTTCCATCCATTATTCCTTGTCTGGAATTAAAAGTATTTCTGTGCCATTTCTCATTATCCTATGCATGCCTCCTCAAAAGTAAGTTCACTTGCATTCAGTTAAGTTCATTTTCAAGTAATTATATTATAAGATGATAGCTGAGTAAGACAATCAGACCAAATCAAAGGAGAGATTGTTAAAGGTACAGAACCTGTGATTAAGGTAATAGTATTGTCATCATTTCATTCTCGGAATCACCACAAGCTGATGTAAAGATAAGCTGCACGCTTAAACCTGATGTAACTACTTGCTTTGTGGAACATTTGCTTTTTTCAAATTAATCACTTAAGCCCCAGTTGCACTAGGAAAGCAACTGATTCACAAACCTGATATTTTATGATGCATGCTAAGACTCCACAATATGATGATAGTGTTTTATGGACTCATGTGAGAAGAAGTGTAAAAAGTAACAGTTCTTTTCATTTTTTCATTTTATGCCTTGGTACAGTGGAAAAAGATGGAGAAGATAGCTTCACTTTTATGAAGAAACAATATCTTCAAAAGAAACACATTTTATAGAAAAATAATGTCACAGATATTAAGTGCTGTCTGTTGAATTCTGATTCTTGTCCATGTCTGCCATTTGCATGAATAAGTGCAATAAGCACCAAAATAACTAATTCCCTAAAACTGAAGCATGAAGTACTTTCTAATAGAACTGAGAAGGATAGGGCAGAACAGAACAGAACAGAACAGAATCCATCACCCATCACATATTCCAATCTATCATCTAGTTAAGGAATTACATGCTTTATCCCCCAATTTCGTAATACAAAAATGCAGTATTTCTTTACGGGATGCTTTTAGCTCATATTCCTTCACAAACACTTTGCAAAAAAAAAAAAGTCTTCCCTTCTCACATTTTTCTAAAAAACACAGTAAAACTACCACATTATTTTCTGTGGCTTCTAAGATCTTCTTTAGAATGTCCAGTAGTCAGAAATACTTCTGTTTGTCTCCATTATATCAATCATCTCATGAAGGTGAAATTCATTTCCTTCCCAGAACTCCTATTTATGTGAAGTCTGAATAAATTAATGAACTTAGTTTTTTATATACTTGCAAGTTACCAGAATATGGGCTATTCAGTAAAGATTCAGTAAAGTTTTACATTTTTAATCAATTTTTTTTGCCATTTTATTGTTGTAAGCTGTCCAGAGTAGCCCCGTGGTGAGATGGGCAGGAAATAATTAACTAATTAACTAAATGGCAGAAAAAGAAGAACTCTCAGTAGTAAAAAGACTATCCTTGTGATGAGATTGACAATTTTTTTTAGTAGTGTTATCAACAAGAAGCTAGTAGACCAATTTCTCTTGCATACTTTAATCAACTTCAACTTGTTTTCTTTCATGATATGAGGATGGTGGTAGATGAATTTAGATCCCAAGTCTTTCAGAGCCTATTCCCTCTTGGCAGGAAGGGAGTTGATAATTGTTAATATTTCCCTTTGCAAGTGTAGGGGTCCTCCTTTCTTATGCAATTGTTGATTCTTCCTATTTTTTGCCAAAGTGGTTGATATGGCAGTGGTGAAAAACCTCCAAGTTCTCTTAGATGAAACAGAATATCTAGATATCATTGGCTGCCTTAACTGATGATCTGTTAAGAGCTGCAAAACAGAACATTTGTCCCACCTTTCCTCCTGGATAGCTTAGTAGCTTTTCATAGTATCAGTTATGGAATACTTCTATCTGGTTTAGGGATATTGTTTTGCTGTGGTTCCACTCCTACCTGGAAGTTTCAGATAGTAGTCTGTGGGATGTCTTCATTCAGTTTTTAGATTATGAGGTGCCTTAGGGCTTGATTATGTTCCTATGCTATTTGGCGTCTTTATGAGGCCACCAGGAGCAATCATCAGTGGTGGCATTGCTGTTTGCCCTCCTTGTGACACCCTTCTCTTTTCCATCACCAAGCTGTTCCAGGTTCCCAGAATGAATCATAGAAGTGAAATTGAAAAGGACAACAAGGATAATCTTGTGTTAATAGCTGGACTGATCAGTTTTTGCTGGAATCCCATATTGTGTGAATCCGACAAAAGTTGAATCTTTGCTTTAGAAATTGTAGAAGTGGTTGGCATAGGCAAATATTCCAGTTTTTATTTTGAGTTCATAGTTGGATGGTCTTGACAGTCTGTGAGTTCAGATATAATAGAAAACCACATTTAATAAAAATTATTAGGGATGGTGCTTATATATGGGTGCTTAATACAAATGATGACTTGCAAACTGGTTTTAATAGCCTGGTTCGATACTCTACACAAACAGTAGCTAGAAATCTGGTAAAAACTCAAGCCTAATGCCAATTCATGTTTAGGTGTAATATCTGAATGCAGCATTTGTCATTTGGTGACTTTTAAGAAAATAAGCCCAAAGAAAAAGAAGACCCACACAATAAAAACATAACCAAAGAGGAGCAGGGAATTGGCCATTGGAACAACATAATGAAAAGAGCACCTGTCCTCCATAAAACCTTCAAATGCAGAGGTTTTAAAATTATATTTCTATTTCAGCTTTATGTTCAAGGAGATGTACTACTTTCAGAGTACCTTGGTTATTGATGCTTCCCAGTGAAACAAAATTGGCCCTGAATGAACCTAAATGCTATCAGAAATGAAGAAGAATAGTGAAAATGAAACAACTGAGTGAAGCAGCCTTACTCTGAACTTTTTTACTGATAGAAAACATCAAATCCAAGCAGCAAATTTTATCTGGAAAAAAAATCGGCCTAGCTGTGTAACCATCCAGATTCAGCAACCAAAGGAATAGTACTGTGTGTTTCCAAAAGCTAGGTTCAATTTTTGGAGGACATGCTCAAAAAATAAATATTGGCTCACTTGCCAATTTTTTCATCTCTGTCTTCTGGAATCCACAAATCTGCTGGAGTATTGATTGTTTAGTTAATATACAGTTGTATATGTTTTATAACTTTTGTGCTACAGAAGCCTCGAAAAGAGCTGAATTATTCATTGTTAATAAGGAAGCATGTGCTACACAGCTCCTTATAGTACTTTGCATGTTCTCCATATAGCTTTTATTCCATTAGAATGACCTCTGCACTAGTAGCCTGTGTTGAAAAAAAATATCTGACATCTCAGCGTCAGGTTCCTAATTTTGAACCTTTAAACCTGCAACCCAATGCGTTATGTGTTAAATGTCCTAGAGAGCCATAGTGGTACAGTGGTTAGAATGCAGTATTGCAGGCTAATTTTGCTGACTGCCAGAAGGTTAAATCTCACCAGGCTCAAGTTTGCCAGCAGTTCAAATCTCAAATAGAAGGCTCAGCCTTCTATTCTTCCAAGTTAAGCACTGTGAAGCAGTATATAAGTCTAAGTGCTATTGCTATATGAAGCCTTATTCAGTATTCTGTATATCACTCCATGCCCCTTCTCTTTGTTCTTGCCCAAGGGTGATATAATGTCACATATCCTGTGCCTTTTCTTATTTTTGCTTTTGAGGATGTAGGCTGACTAGATCACTAGGATAACCATTTTCCAAACTTAAAATGCTTACAAAATGCTTTATTGACTATTGCTGATCTCTGCTGAGTTTCACAGCTCTATGATAATGGACATGTCTATATTTTTATGAGTCACAAATTTATAGAGAGTATGAGCCAGGAATTGTGTCCTTCCTTCCTTCCTTCCTTCCTTCCTTCCTTCCTTCCTTCCTTCCTTCCTTCCTTCCTTCCTTCCTTCCTTCCTTCCTTCCTTCCTTCCTTCCTTCTTTCCTTCCTTCCTTCCTTCCTCTTCCTTCCCTCCTTCCTTCCTTCCTTCCTTCCTTCCTTCTTCCTTCCTTCCTTCCTTCCTTCCTTCCTTCCCTTCCTTCCTTCCTTCCTTCCTTCCTTCCTCCCTCCTCCCTCCCTCCCTCTCCCTCCCTCCCCCTCCCTCCCCTATTTAACCTTTCCACAAAATCATCCATAATTAAAGTCCCTGGGAGAACTGATGGGATTTTTGTTAGCTACCAATCTTGCACATCTGTGGTGGGTTCAAAAAAACCTTGGTTATTGACTAAATTAAGATACTATGGGAACTTTTTGATTGGTTGGCATTATAGGTGTGTATTAACAAAACATTATGAAAAAATAACAGCACCTGCATTTTGATATCACAATATGCTTTTTGACATCTCATCATTGTGGTATGTAATAGATGCCTGTGACCTTGTTGTAACCCAGCATAAAGAAGCCAGTATGAGTGGCTGCAAACAGGCTAGCAGCACTGTGATGTTCAATTCTAGGCAACATCTAGATGGCAGCAAAGGGCTCTATAAATCTATTTCTTTGTTGCCATCTTGAGGTGTTTCTTTATTTTCTCAGCCCAGAACTACTAGCCTTAGTCACATTATATTAAACTTCCATTAATTTACAAAATAGCTTTTGAATAGACAGGAAGTTACAAACAAAACATACATTAATAGGAAATTGGAAGCCTCAAGAATTAAAAAAAAACTATGGAGAAAGAATGTTATTTGCAGATTGTATAACAAATTATATTTTTAAAAAAACCTAAGCTTGGTAGAGTTTGTAGGTTTAGTAGAACTACCCATTCTGGGCTGCAAATAACCTGATGACCACTAGACAGCAACAACGAGATACAGTAAGCTTTTAACTTTTAACTGTCTTCTAGTAGTGGTCTGGATTTTTCCAGCTCTCATTTGGTACCTGACATGACCAGAGATTCTTCCCACAGAAAGGCAAATACTTCCCTGGGTTACAGAAGTATGGCAGAGGTTTTCATTGAATAATTAGGATGGTAATGCATATTTCAAAGACAAAAAAGGATTTCCATAGCTTGGGAAAATGCCAAGGGAGGCATAAAGATATATCAGGTTACATATGGGAAAGGTTTTATCATTGAAACCTCCAGTAGGTGGGATATACATAAGACATCTGCAACTCCTCTTTGTCTGCATCTCTTTTACAGTTCTTACATTGTCTCTCATGCAGGAAACTAAGCAGGTGGTGATTTTCATAACAAGGAGATGAGGAAAAGGACCACTTACTGAATTTGAACACATCAGGTTGAAAGCCCAGGAAGAAGCCCTATGAAATGTGGTCAATCTACCTGTACAGAGAGAGGCAGACACACTGTACATGCAGATATTTATGCTTATCTACTAACCATATCAAATCATAATCATGGAGTTAGAAATGATTGGAATTATATCGATCTAGATTTTTCTATTTGGGGTACAAATGTATTCTTCAGAACCACAAATATATTTTTTCACTTTGTATTTTACCTGAAAAGCTTAAGGCTAGAATATCCAGAAAGAATATTTATGAAGTAGTTAAATTGTAATCCTTAGATTTAACTCTACTCATATAATTCCACTGACTTCAGCAGAACATAATTGTTTTAAACCCAAATTTTACAATTAGAGCAAAGAACAGGATAAGATTGTACATGTTTGTGTACACATACACACACACAAACAGAGAGAGAGAGAGAGATCTGCCTCTTCTTTCTGTTATAACACATGCACCCTGATGATATAGTCTTTATTCTCACTTAAGATCCTTTGACAACAAGGGTGGGTAACATTCTGAATGTATATTACTGATCAATCTACAAAATTTTACAGCCATCAGGTTTCTGCTGACTCCACATCACTCACTGTTTATATTTCTCTTTTTAAGAAAAATGGAATGAAGCCAGTAAAAGAGCATACAGCCAATGTGTACTGGGATAATAGTAAATGGCATTGATTTCAGCTTTAATATATCAAGATAAAATAAATAGAGATTAGTACAAAAGTTGAAGTTTTTATTATGTGAGACTGAAAATGGGTTTTTGAGATAAAGAGAGTACCGAACAAACAAAAAAGTCACTTGTTTTGTCAAGCTGTTTTAATCCCCTTCCCTTGTTTACTTTTAAGCCGGTGCTCTGATGAGCGTTAATAAATTTGATCACCTATGGCCCTCTGGAGTGATGAAGGACATTTGCATGCTTTTTGCAAAGGACACAAACCCTGCTTTACTAGCAGTGGAATTCAAAGCATTGATTTATTTGTGAAACCTTGGAGCACAGTGGCGCCCTTCGACATGGGCTACCCACATTCCAGACCCCTTATTTGACACAGAACACAGCTGGCACAGAATGTTTCTGTGGAGGCAAGCAGTTGGCAACCTATGCCACAATATATCAGTTTAAATTGCAGAGTTGTAGAAAGGAAACTGGAGATTATCTAGCTCAACCACCTAGTCAGTTCACAGTGTAGGCTGCTATTTACCGTCCCTAACTCAAGGTTTTCTTGTCTCATCTTAACTATACCTGATGAAGGAGAGCCAGCTATCTTTTGAGAAAACTGTTCCTTTCTCAGAAAAACTCTAACTACTAGATACTTGATCCTAATATTTAGCTGGGCATTCAATTTCCATCTCTCAGTTCCAGCTCTGCTCTTTGGCACAATAAAGAACAAGAAGTCTTCTCTGTCTTTTGTTTGTAGCTTGTCAACTATTCCTGTCAGTACATTTGTTATAGATTTGAGAATGGCGGACTGGAAGTTCTGCAGGCACTTCGATTTAAGAGTAGGCAATTCATGGAGATTTTCTAGAACTACAACTCCCAGCACCTCCAAAAAGAATTAGATGGCAAGGGCTGCTGGGAAGTTATGGCTTAGTAACTTCTCCATTGCTACAGGTTGTCATCTTTGCTAATAGAATAGAATAGAATACAGGGGTGGGATTCAAATTTTTAAACAACTGGTTCTGTGGGTGTGGCTTAGGTGGTGGGCATGGCTTGGTGGCCATGTTATTGGCTGGGTGTGGCCAACTCAATAACACTCACATCGAGGCACGCATCTCCTCACCTGGCCTCTCATGACTGTGGGGATGCTGCAACAGTCGTAAGTGTGACAAAATGGTCATAAGTCACTTTTTTCAATGCCATTGTAACTTTAAATGGTCACTCCACACAAGCAAAGTACCAGCAAAGGAGGGGAAAAAAACTCCAGAGACATTCCTGAGACGGGAAGTCTAGTCCTGCCAAGAATGTAATAAGGGTTAACGGAGAGGCAATTTCTGCAAGGAACACCAGAATGTTTCCTTCCTGCCTTCCTTACAGGATTAGTCCAGTAATTTCTTCGAGCAACGGGTTCTCCAAACTGCTTAGAATGTTAACAACCGGTTCTAGCGAATAGGTGCGAACTGGTAGAATCCCACCCCTGATAGAATACCTTTATTGTCATTGCATTCAAAATACAATGAAATTTGAAAGCTATTCCAGCACAGTGCCCCAAACACCACATCACAATCACACTACACAGTATTTAAAAATTAAAATAATTAAAGTAATAATAATAATAATTAAAAACCTAGTCTAAAACCTATTTAAAACATATATTAAGTTAGATAGTTTAAAAATGCCACTTTATACATAGAACTAAATCACAAATGTACTGTTTGATTCAAGACAATTATTGCCTTGGAAAAGAAACTGTTTCTCAGTCTATTATTCCTAATTTTAGTTGCTTAGTAATTTAAGGCAGAACTGAGCAATCTCCCTCCCTCCCTCCCTCCCTCCCTCCATCTCCCTCCCTCTCCCCCCTCTCCCCTTCTTTTTAGCCTGGGAGAACAACTCTCCTTTCTGGCTTGCCTGGGGCCATGATCAATTTTTTAAAAAAAAATATCATAGGAGTTGATGAAGCTGCTGAAATTTCAGATTTGCTTTTTCTTGTTTGGGGCTTTGGGAGGTTTTAAGAGACAAACTGGGTGGCTCGGTTCTTATAGGTTCGTATAATATTCAGATTACCTCTTAAAGCTCTTCCAAAACAGGTTAACAAAACAGATTTGGAGGAAGATGAATCCACCTTGATGATATTATCCCCTACCCTCTATCCTTCCCCATGAATAAATCTAACAATTTCAGTTCTATCTATTGGGGAATGTTCTGTACAGAACAGCTGTAGAGTTATAAAGTAGTTAGAATTTTGATGCTTTTGCTCAAGAGGCTGAAGGTTGCCCACTCTGGCTTAAGGGGCTCCAACAGTCCAAAATCCAGAGCCTTTCCACATTGAAGAAAAGAAAAAAAAAGTACCAGATTTTTTTTGGGGCGGGGGGGGGGAGGGGATTTCTCCATTCTGAATACTATCCACCCATTTTTGGCAGAAAACTATACTTTTTCTGTTCTCTGTCACTGTAGATTCCTAGGGCCTAACAGGTTCTTCCATCTCACAACTTTCATCTAGCATTAAGCCTGTTTTACTCATGGACTGGGCATGAGAGAAAGACTATATAATGAGGTCAAGATTGAAGAAAGAGTTGTTTGTCCCATAGTTAGTGTCTCACAGTAGTGAGACTACTTGTGACCCAGGAAACAAGAGTATCGTAGAATCGTTGTGATCTTCTCTTACAGGAGAGCGTGAAAGTTTTGAGTGTTTTATAAATACATGATAAGTAATAATGGCTTTATATTAACTCTGCTAACAGAGGCCTTTATTTCTTTAATGCTTTTTCAGGGGGAACCAAGTAGGAAGGAAGGAATGAAATTTCATTCTGCTGATGGGCTTCTAGTTGACTTTGGAATGGCCACCATAATAATGGGATGCTGGACCAAGTGATACAGGGGTGATTTGATCCAGAAGATTTTAACTCTGGTCTTCATGAAATCCGTGAGAATCCTTTCAGAATACAAGAAAAAAAAATACTTCTGTTCAGATCAGGCTTATTTTATTTACAATCTCCTCTGTTGTTACAGGTGGCTTAGGCAGCTTTACAAGGTTTCTTACTTATTTATTTACTTGGGAAATATTATTACTGGCTTTTCCTTAAAGATAACCCATAAGTAGGAAAAAAAACCAACCACATATAATGGATAAATGTGAAATCCATAGTGAAGGTCAGTAGCAACACTCACTGCCACAATTAGGAAAGTGTCCAGCAAAACCATCATGAACTAATAACCCTTCAGTTTATGCATGAAAATTCCACAGTCTTTTTGATGCAAAATGCCTTTGGTGCTACGCTCTGGGAAGGGACTTTATATGGTAGGCCTCTCTAAAGCCATCATTTGAAACTGTCAGGATGATCAGTGTTTTTCACTAAAGGTAGTAAGTAAAACAAATCAGTTGAAATATAATCCCATATGTTTTTTGTTTTGATATTTGGGGTTTTCCATTCATTCCTCTTTACTGAGCTGGTAATTTCAATAGAAAAATTAGTGAAACAACATGGGGAAAGAGTTCATTTTATTTCCAAATCTCTAAGAGTCTTAAGAAGATTCCATACTAAGCCACCTTCCATGACACAAGTATCGTATCAACTCAGTCAATATATTTGTTTCAGGGAACTGGAAATTTACAGTACACTACACTACTATCAAGTAAAGTTTGAAAGAGATACAAACTTAGAGACAAGTTCGACTGATTTCTGTGTATATGTTTTTTAGTTTGCCGTTTAGCTTGTCCTCAGCCTCCCCTTTTAAAAGGAATAGACCAGTGGTGGTATTCATTTTTTTTTTACTACTGGTTTCTGTGGGCGTGGCTTTGTGGGCATAGTGTGGCTTGGTGGGTGTGTCATGGCTTGGTGGGTGTGGCTTGGTGGGTGTGGCAGGGGAAGGATACTGTAAAATCTCCATTTCCACCCCACTCCAGGGGAAGGATACTGTAAAATCCCCATTCACTTCCCACCCTATTAACCTGCTTTCCAGCCCCATTCTCCTGTGCAGGGCAACAAAAGAAAACCCAGCTGATCAGCTGGGACTCGGGAGGCAGAGAATAGATTGGGGGGAGGGCCAGTCAGAGGCGGTATTTGCCAGTTCTCCGAGCTACTCAAAATTTCTGCTACTGGTTCTCCAGAACTGTCAGAACGGGCTGAATACCACCTCTGGAATAGACCCTTAATCAAATGACTGTTGCTACTTTGAAATCAATTTCTTCATCTTCCCTTCTTCCTAATCATACTAGGATAAAAATGCTGACATTTAATTTCAAATGTTTTCTTTCCAGAAAAGAAATAATATACCCTCCACTCCTGCTAAAAATAAATGATACATTGCTAGTGATTGGAAGGCCGGCAAGATTGGATCATGTGGTTTGTATTATAGAGCTCTCCTCCCCCGGTGCCTATGGCTAATCCTTATCTGCAGAAGTAAAATATTTCTGCTGTTAAACATATTCCCACAGCAGCGGCAGCCTTCTCTTTTCCAGTGGCCAGCTGGATGCCAGTTTGGATTTTGCATTGCACCAAGATCACTTTAATCTAATTCTATTTCCATTCCAAGAACACCATTTGTACATTGTCCAGCTTGGAAATGTTAACTTGACACTACTGGCCATGATGTATCATTTCTCTTCGAGTGGCAAATTTCCAATAACCTGCCAGTGGAGCATTTACGCTGGAATGTTTCTGCACACACCAAAAATATACTATTTGTTCTTTTGTAAAAGGTCATGCCAAAATGTGAACATTTGCTGGGTAATGGCTGGGCTGAAACTGGCTGGTTTCAGCCACTTTATACAGGGCTAGCCCAGGTTTTGTTTTTGTTTTTTCCATTTCACAAAGAGCCACATTACTTCAGAAACTGAGACTCTGCTGTCTCTGTATTACGTTCCCTTTTCCTCTTCTTGACATTCTGGTATGTGACTCCTGTCCTGAACATCATGCAGCAGGAATGGGACAGCTTAGAAGTCTGAAGGAATCTCTTTTGAGTTAAATCATGGGCTGTGTAATAATATTAAACTAAAGGCTGCAATGTATGCATCCATATTTTATACAGCTATCACAGGTTCAGATATGGAGACAGCCTAAATAATATAGTTTAGGCATATGTTCCAAGTTCAAAATGTTCCAAGCTATCAGAACAAGCCCCATAATTCAGATAAAAATGTTGCTGTTTCCAGTGGTGCTGTGTCAAATACTTTAGCTATCCTGAGCGTTGCGGCTGAATTTTTATTTTATGACTTGTGATTAGTTTGGGGGATTTCCCCCCATAGCTTAGTATGTTGAATCACAGAAACTGTCCCTGTTGTTATAAGCCTAGCCTGGATGTGAGAAATGGAAAGCTGAGGGAAAGCAGCAGTTTATAACCACATGCCTCATGTCAAGAGTAACTCTGCTGTTTCCTATTTCTTCAGTAAGGACTCACGACTCCTGGCAGCTGCTTGGAAGTAAGTTGCAGTACTGCTTATTCTTAAAACGACTTGTTTCGTGGAAGTTAGAATTCATGTGGATGAATTGCGTAAGGGATGTATTTTGTTTCTGGTATATGGAAGTAACAGGCAAATGAAAGAAAGTTGATGAGCATGTCCAAGGCCTGTTCTGTTTCAGACACAATTCTTGCTAATATTGTTGAGGTTGTATATTGTTGTTTTTTGCTGCGCGTTAATACTTTGCATTAGTTGTTGAGTTCTGGTTCAATCTTGTGCAAATTTTTATATCATATTTCAGAAGACATTTATAACTCAGATGACCTTTGCTTTTACTTGGGTTGATTTCTTGAGCCTTTGAATATTTTTCCAAAGTGAGTATATGCTGTGGGGGTCTGTTGTTGTAGTAATTGTTGTTTCTCCACCTCCTCCTCCTCCTCCTCCCCCACCCTTCCTCCTGCTCTTGGAACATTCAACTTTTATTTAACTGAAGCATAGCCAATTTGAGCGTTCTAATGGAACATTTTGAACAGGGTTATTTTGTTCCTGAAACAAAACGTCTTCTCCATTTTGTTCACATCCCTGGTATAATTCCTTAATTCATTTATTTATCCATGTTTGTAAATTTCCATGCCTGTACATTTTCTAGGGTGGTATACAGTAGCAATAGAATCTTAAAGACAAAGGCCAAAGAAAAGCAGAGAAAGCGTAGCCGGTGAGTCAATTAAATCTTTTATAGTTATAATATCAACTTGAATTCAGTGTGGAAAAGATGTTGTCAGGTGAGTTTTCCTAAAGAGAGTATTCCATAGAGGAAAACAACCTGCCTAATCTTGAAAGGTGGAAGACCAAAATTTAGCTCTTTGAAGAAGATTAGAGTGCACAAGCAGACTCTGTAGAAGAAGATATATTTATTTATTTATTTATTTTGTCAAAAGCTTACAAAACAACAGAAATAAGAATAAACATAAGTTTAAATATAAGAAATAGGAAGTAATAATTGGGGACAATAGGACAGGGACGGTAGGCACGATTGTACGCTTATGCACACCCCTTACAGACCTCTTAGGAATGGGGTGAGGTCAATAGAGGTTAGTTTGAGGGTAAAGGAGTGGGGGTTTGAGCAGGTGACAACAGAATCAGGTAGTGAGTTCCAGACATTGACCACTCTGTTGCT